>NC_088407.1:91874072-91930417 GCF_034236695.1 Oncorhynchus nerka
CACCCCATCTCTCCATCTTCACCCCATCACCCCATCTCTCCATCTTCACCCCATCTCCCAATCTCTGCATCTTCACCCCATCTCCCCATCTCTCCATCTTCACCCCATCTCTCAATCTCTCCATCTTCATCCCATCTCCCCATCTCTCCATCTTCACCCCATCTCTCCATCTCTCCATCTTCACCCCATCTCTCCATCTTCACCCCATCTCTCCATCTCTCCATCTTCACCCCATCTCTCAATCTTTCAATCTTCACCCCATCTCCCCATCTTCCATCTTCACCCCATCTCCCCATCTCTCCATCTTCACCCCATCTCCCCATCTCTCCATCTTCACCCCATCTCTCAATCTCTCCATCTTCACCCCATCACCCCATCTCTCCATCTTCACCCCATCTCTCAATCTCTCCATGTTCACCCCATCTCCCCATCTCTCCATCTTCACCCCATCTCTCAATCTCTCCATCTTCACCCCATCTCTCAATCTCTCCATCTTCACCCCATCTCTCAATCTCTCCATCTTCACCCCATCTCTCAATCTCTCCATCTTCACCCCATCTCTCCATCTTCTCCCCATCTTCACCCCATCTCTCCATCTTCACCCCATCTCCCAATCTCTGCATCTTCACCCCATCTCCCCATCTTTCCATCTTCACTCCATCTCTCAATCTCTCCATCTTCACCCCATCTCCCCATCTCTCCATCTTCACCCCATCTCTCCATCTCTCCATCTTCACCCCATCTCTCCATCTCTCCATCTTCACCCCATCTCTCCATCTTCACCCCATCTCTCCATCTCTCCATCTTCCCCCCATCTCTCAATCTCTCAATCTTCACCCCATCGCCCCATCTCTCAATCTTCACCCCATCTCCCCTATTACCCCATCTTCACCCCATCTCTCAATCTCTCCAACTTCACCCCATCTCCCCTATCTCTCCATCTTCACCCCATCTCTCAATCTCTCCATCTTCACCCCATCTCCCCATCTCTCCATCTTCACCCCATCTCTCAATCTCTCCATCTTCACCCCATCTCCCCTATTTGCCCATCTTCACCCCATCTCTCAATCTCTCCATCTTCACCCCATCTCCCCTATCTCTCCATCTTCACCCCATCTCTCAATCTCTCCATCTTCACCCCATCTCCCGATCTCTCCATCTTCACCCCATCTCTCAATCTCTCCATCTTCACCCCATCTCTCCATCTCTCCATCTTCACCCCATCTCTCAATCTCTCCATCTTCACCCCATCTCCCCTATTTGCCCATCTTCACCCCATCTCTCAATCTCTCCATCTTCACCCCATCTCCCCTATCTCTCCATCTTCACCCCATCTCTCAATCTCTCCATCTTCACCCCATCTCCCCATCTCTCCATCTTCACCCCATCTCTCAATCTCTCCATCTTCACCCCATCTCTCCATCTCTCCATCTTCACCCCATCTCTCAATCTCTCAATCTTCACCCCATCGCCCCATCTCTCAATCTTCACCCCATCTCCCCTATTTCCCCATCTTCACCCCATCTCTCAATCTCTCCATCTTCACCCCATCTCCCCTATCTCTCCATCTTCACCCCATCGCTCAATCTCTCCATCTTCACCCCATCGCCCCATCTCTCCATCTTCACCCCATCTCTCAATCTCTCCATCTTCACCCCATCTCTCCATCTTCACCCCATCTCCCCATCTCTCCATCTTCACCCCATCTGCCCATCTCTCCATCTTCACCCCATCTCCCAATCTCTCCATCTTCACCCCATCTTCACCCCATCTCTCCATCTTCACCCCATCTCCCCATCTCTCCATCTTCATCCCATCTCTCAATCTCTCCATCTTCACCCCATCTCCCCTATCTCTCCATCTTCACCCCATCTCCCCATCTCTCCATCTTCACCACATCTCCCCATCTCTCCATCTTCACCCCATCTTCACCCCATCTCTCCATCTTCACCCCATCTCCCCATCTCTCCATCTTCATCCCATCTCTCAATCTCTCAATCTTCACCCCATCTCCCCTATCTCTCCATCTTCACCCCATCTCCCCATCTCTCCATCTTCACCCCATCTCCCCATCTCTCCATCTTCACCCCATCTCCCCTATCTCTCCATCTTCACCCCATCTCCCCATCTCTCCATCTTCACCCCATCTCCCCATCTCTCCATCTTCACCCCATCTCCCCTATCTCTCCATCTTCACCCCATCTCCCCTATCTCTCCATCTTCACCCCATCTCCCCGTCTCTCCATCTTCACCCCATCTCTCAATCTCTCCATCTTCACCCCATCTCCCCATCTCTCCATCTTCACCCCATCTCTCAATCTCTCCATCTTCACCCCATCTCTCAATCTCTCCATCTTCACCCCATCTCCCCATCTCTCCATCTTCACCCCATCTCTCCATCTTCACCCCATCTCTCCATCTCTCCATCTCTCCATCTATTTACCATCTTCACCCTTTCCCTCCATGTCTTTCGCTCTCCACAACTTCTATAATATGATCCAGCCTGCTATAATGAAACGTATCTCCTCTTTAATCCACAGCACTATAATGACAGATAAAGCCTGCTCCTCTCTCTCTCCTCCTCTCATCACAGGTCCTCTCCCCCCTCCTCTCATCACAGGTCCTCTCTCCCCTCCTCCTCTCGTCACGGGTCCTCTCTCCTCTCCTCCTCTCATCACAGGTCCTCTCTCCCCTCCTCCTCTCATCACAGGTCCTCTCTCCCCTTCTCTCATCACAGGTCCTCTCTCCCCTCCTTCTCTCATCACAGGTCCTCTCTCCCCTCCTTCTCTCATCACAGGTCCTCTCTCCCCTTCTCTCATCACAGGTCCTCTCTCCCCTTCTCTCATCATAGGTCCTCTCTCCCCTCCTCTCATCACAGGTCCTCTCTCCCCTTCTCTCATCATAGGTCCTCTCTCCCCTTCTCTCATCACAGGTCCTCTCTCCCCTTCTCTCATCATAGGTCCTCTCTCCCCTCCTCTCATCACAGGTCCTCTCTCCCCTTCTCTCATCACAGGTCCTCTCTCCCCTTCTCTCATCATAGGTCCTCTCTCTCCTCCTCTCATCACAGGTCCTCTCTCCCCTCCTTCTCTCATCACAGGTCCTCTCTCCCCTCCTTCTCTCATCACCGGTCCTCTCTCCCCTCCTTCTCTCATCACAGGTCCTCTCTCCCCTTCTCTCATCACAGGTCCTCTCTCCCCTTCTCTCATCATAGGTCCTCTCTCCTCTCCTCCTTTCATCACAGGTCCTCTCTCCCCTCCTTCTCTCATCACAGGTCATCTCTCCTCTCCTCCTCTCATCACGGGTCCTCTCTCCCCTCCTCCTCTCATCACAGGTCCTCTCTCCCCTCCTCCTCTCATCACGGGTCATCTCTCCTCTCCTCCTCTCATCACAGTCCTCTCTCCACTCCTCCTCTCATTACAGGTCCTCTCTCCCCTCCTCTCATCACAGGTCCTCTCCTCTCATCACAGGTCCTCTCTCCCCTCCTCTCATCACAGGTCCTCTCTCCCCTCCTCTCATCACAGGTCCTCTCTCCCCTCCTCCTCTCATCACAGGTCCTCTCTCTCCTCCTCCTCTCATCACAGGTCCTCTCCTCCTCTCATCACAGGTGCTCTCTCCCCTCCTCCTCTCATCACAGGTCCTCTCCTCCTCTCATCACAGGTCCTCTCTCCCCTCCTCTCATCACAGGTCCTCTCTCCCCTCCTCCTCTCATCACAGGTCCTCTCTCCCCTCCTCTCATCACAGGTCCTCTTTCCCCTCCTCTCATCACAGGTGCTCTCTCCCCTCCTCCTCTCAACACGGGTCCTCTCTCCCCTCCTCTCATCACAGGTCCTCTCCTCCTCTCATCACAGGTCCTCTCTCCCCTCCTCTCATCACAGGTCCTCTCTCCCCTCCTCCTCTCATCACAGGTCCTCTCTCCTCCCCTTCTCTCATCACAGGTCCTCTCCCCCCTCCTCCTCTCATCACAGGTCCTCTCTCCCCTCCTCTCATCACAGGTCCTCTCTCCCCTCCTCTCATCACAGGTCCTCTCTCCCTTCCTCTCATCACAGGTGCTCTCTCCCCTCCTCCTCTCAACACGGGTTCTCTCTCCCCTCCTCTCATCACAGGTCCTCTCATCACAGGTCCTCTCTCCCCTCCTCTCATCACAGGTCCTCTCTCCCCTCCTCCTCTCATCACAGGTCCTCTCTCCTCCCCTTCTCTCATCACAGGTCCTCTCTCCCCTCCTCCTCTCATCACAGGTCCTCTCTCCCCTCCTCTCATCACAGGTCCTCTCTCCCCTCCTCTCATCACAGGTCCTCTCTCCCCTCCTCTCATCACAGGTGCTCTCTCCCCTCCTCCTCTCAACACGGGTCCTCTCTCCCCTCCTCTCATCACAGGTCCTCTCTCCCCTCTAGTCATTGAACAGCATTCTTACATAGGTGTTCCTTTTGTCCAGGTGGGAAAGAGCAGTGTGGATTGCAATAGAGATTGCATCATCTGTGGATCTGTTAGGGCGGTATGCAAATTGGAGTGGGTCGGACTGAGTCGGGACGGAGTTGGGACGGGAGTCGGGGGAATCGGGGTTCAGGGGAAGTAGGCAGGAGTCGGAAGGAATTGGGAGGAGTCGGGAGGAGTCGGGGGGAGTCAGGGGAGTCAGTAGGAGTCAGGGGGAGTCGGAGGAGTCAGGGGGTTCAGGAGAAGTCGGCAGGATTCAGGATGAGTAGGGGAATCAGGAGTCAGAATGAGTCAGATAGAGTCAGGTAGAGTCAGGGGGAGTCAAGGGGAGTCAGGAGGTGTCAGGAGGAATCAGGATGAGTCAGGGGGAGTCAGGAGGAGTCAGGAGGAGTCAGGGGGAGTCAGGAGGAGTCAGGGGGAGTCAGGAGGAGTCAGGAGGTGTCAGGAGGAGTCAGGTCAAGTCAAGAGGAGTCAGGAGGAGTCAGGAGGTATCAGGAGGAGTCAGGAGGAGTCAGGAGGAGTCAGGGGGGAGTCAGGAGGAGTCAGGGGGGAGTCAGGGGGGAGTCGGGGGGGAGTCGGGGGGTTTAGCAGAGGTCATGTTATGGCTATTGCTTCTCTGGAGGGGACCGTGTTGGTGTGTGTTTGTTGTTGGGTTTGTGTGTGTGCACGGAGAGACAGAGTCAGAGATGATTTATTTTCCCTTTTTGTACTTCAACGATTTGCACGTCATTACAACACTGTATATAGACAGAATATGACATTTGTCTTTATTCTTTTGGAACTTCTGTGAATTTTACTGTTCACTTTTGTTGTTTATCTTCTTCACTTGCTTTGGCAACGTAAACACATGTTTCCCATGTTAATAAAGCCCCTTGAATTGATGTGAGAGAGGGAGAGGGAGAGGGAGAGGAGGAGGAGAGGGAGAGGGAGAGGGAGAGGGAGAGGGAGAGGGAGAGGGAGGAGGAGGAGGAGAGGGAGAGGGAGAGGGAGAGGAGGAGGAGAGGGAGAGGGAGAGGGAGAGGGAGAGGGAGGGAGGAGGAGGAGAGGGAGAGGGAGAGGGAGAGGGAGAGGGAGAGGGAGAGGAGGAGGAGAGGGAGAGGGAGAGGGAGAGCGAGAGGGAGGGAGAGGGAGAGGGAGAGGGAGAGGGAGAGGAGGAGGAGAGAAAAAGAGGGCGTGTGGCTTGTACCAGAGAAAACCTACGTAACAAAGGGAGGGGGTCTGTTTATGTGCACATGGACGTATATAGAATACTACCCTACACATCATAACCTTTAAACTCCTAACCTTTTATTTCTATTTCACCTTTATTTAACTAGTCAAGTCAGTTAAGAACAAATTCTTATTTTCAATAATGACGGCCTAGGAACAGTGGGTTAACTGCCTGTTCAGGGGCAAAACGTACCTTGTCAGCTCAGGGATTTGAACTTGCAACCTTCCGGTTATTAGTCCAACGCTCTAACCACTAGGCTACCCTGCCGGTTACTAGTCCAACGCTCTAACCACTAGGCTACCTGCTGGTTACTAGTCCAACGCTCTAACCACTAGGCTACCTGCTGGTTACTAGTCCAACGCTCTAACCACTAGGCTACCCTGCCGGTTATTAGTCCAACGCTCTAACCACTAGGCTACCCTGCTGGTTACTAGTCCAACGCTCTAACCACTAGGCTACCTGCTGGTTATTAGTCCAACGCTCTAACCACTAGGCTACCTGCTGGTTACTAGTCCAACGCTCTAACCACTAGGCTACCTGCTGGTTACTAGTCCAACGCTCTAACCACTAGGCTACCCTGCCAGTTATTAGTCCAACGCTCTAACCACTAGGCTACCCTGCTGGTTACTAGTCCAACGCTCTAACCACTAGGCTACCCTGCCGGTTATTAGTCCAACGCTTTAACCACTAGGCTACCTGCTGGTTACTAGTCCAACGCTCTAACCACTAGGCTACCTGCTGGTTATTAGTCCAACGCTCTAACCACTAGGCTACCTGCTGGTTACTAGTCCAACGCTCTAACCACTAGGCTACCTGCTGGTTATTAGTCCAACGCTCTAACCACTAGGCTACCTGCTGGTTACTAGTCCAACGCTCTAACCACTAGGCTACCCTGCCGGTTATTAGTCCAACGCTCTAACCACTAGGCTACCCTGCTGGTTACTAGTCCAACGCTCTAACCACTAGGCTACCCTGCCGGTTATTAGTCCAATGCTCTAACCACTAGGCTACCTGCTGGTTACTAGTCCAACGCTCTAACCACTAGGCTACCTGCTGGTTATTAGTCCAACGCTTTAACCACTAGGCTACCTGCTGGTTACTAGTCCAACGCTCTAACCACTAGGCTACCTGCTGGTTATTAGTCCAACGCTCTAACCACTAGGCTACCTGCTGGTTACTAGTCCAACGCTCTAACCACTAGGCTACCTGCTGGTTATTAGTCCAACGCTCTAACCACTAGGCTACCTGCTGGTTATTAGTCAAATCAAATCAAATCAAATTGTATTTGTCACATACACATGGTTAGCAGATGTTAATGCGAGTGTAGCGAAATGCTTGTGCTTCTAGTTCCGACAATGCAGTGATAACCAACAAGTAATCTAACTAACAATTCCAAAACTACTGTCTTGTACACAGTGTAAGGGGATAAGGAATATGTACATAAGGATATATGAATGAGTGATGGTACAGAGCAGCATACAGTAGATGGTATCGAGTACAGTATATACATATGAGATGAGTATGTAGACAAAGTAAACAAAGTGGCATAGTTAAAGTGGCTAGTGACATAAGAATGCAGTCGATGATCTAGAGTACAGTATATACATATGCATATGAGATGAATAATATAGGGTAAGTAACATTATATAAGGTAGCATTGTTTAAAGTGGCTAGTGATATATTTACATCATTTCCCATCAATTCCCATTATTAAAGTGGCTGGAGTTGGGTCAGTGTCAATGACAGTGTGTTGGCAGCAGCCACTCAATGTTAGTGGTGGCTGTTTAACAGTCTGATGGCCTTGAGATAGAAGCTGTTTTTCAGTCTCTCGGTCCCAGCTTTGATGCACCTGTACTGACCTCGCCTTCTGGATGATAGCGGGGTGAACAGGCAGTGGTTCGGGTGGTTGATGTCCTTGATGATCTTTATGGCCTTCCTGTAACATCGGGTGGTGTAGGTGTCCTGGAGGGCAGGTAGTTTGCCCCCGGTGATGCGTTGTGCAGACCTCACTACCCTCTGGAGAGCCTTACGGTTGAGGGCGGAGCAGTTGCCGTACCAGGCGGTGATACAGCCCGCCAGGATGCTCTCGATTGTGCATCTGTAGAAGTTTGTGAGTGCTTTTGGTGACAAGCCGAATTTCTTCAGCCTCCTGAGGTTGAAGAGGCGCTGCTGCGCCTTCTTCACGACGCTGTCAGTGTGAGTGGACCAATTCAGTTTGTCTGTGATGTGTATGCCGAGGAACTTAAAACTTGCTACCCTCTCCACTACTGTTCCGTCGATGTGGATAGGGGGGTGCTCCCTCTGCTGTTTCCTGAAGTCCACAATCATCTCCTTAGTTTTGTTGACGTTGAGTGTGAGGTTATTTTCCTGACACCACACTCCGAGGGCCCTCACCTCCTCCCTGTAGGCCGTCTCGTCGTTGTTGGTAATCAAGCCTACCACTGTTGTGTCGTCCGCAAACTTGATGATTGAGTTGGAGGCGTGCGTGGCCACGCACGGGGAGTACAGGAGAGGGCTCAGAACGCACCCTTGTGGGGCCCCCGTGTTGAGGATCAGCGGGGAGGAGATGTTGTTGCCTACCCTCACCACCTGGGGGCGGCCCGTCAGGAAGTCCAGTACCCAGTTGCACAGGGCGGGGTCGAGACCCAGGGTCTCGAGCTTGATAGTCCAACGCTCTAACCACTAGGCTACCTGCTGGTTATTAGTCCAACGTTCTAACCACTAGGCTACCTGCTGGTTATTAGTCCAACGCTCTAACCACTAGGCTACCTGCTGGTTATTAGTCCAACGCTCTAACCACTAGGCTACCCTGCCGCCCCAACCTACATCCTGATTCTGGACAAAATCGCCTGGAAGGATTCCTACTACCAACGATTGTTATTTCCAAGCTATACAGCAAATGCTCTGGCAGAGAATAAAGGGAAACCCTATTCAACCAGAGTGAGTTTAGTCTGAAGCTACTTTTAAAAGCCAAGAGGAAAAATACATTACAATGATATATTTTATTTTATAAGGAGTGAATGCTATATTCAGGCTACCAAGCATGCTAGAACAGAACAGATCTGTCTGCAACTTCAATTAGCCCTGAGGTGTGAAGTGAGAGGTGTCAAAGCCCTTGAGCCCAACAATGGCAGGAGAGTCACACAGACTCCCCCACACAAATGCAGAGGTCTTTGAAGCCCCCTCCCGCTGTTCAGAGTTCATTACAATAACCCTCTGGATGTAAAAAATGATAAGGCACGCAAAGAGTACAAAGAGAATTTTATGGAAAATCAAGACACACTTTTTTGCTGACTGTCATAAAAATGGGAACATAAGCAACTTAATCTTCCACACAGACCATCCCCTGGCATGGCACAGTGTTATATTAACACACTACCTATCTGTTAAGAGAGGGGGTAATAGCCATGGTTGGAAACTCAGGATATTAGACAACAAGGACAATGGTCAGCCAATGTTAATGTGTACAGACCTGGAACAGTAATGGCAAATCCAAACAGTTTAAGCTGGACTTTCACATGATCAAATAAATAGCTCAGCAGGAAAAGCTCTCTCTTGAGAAAGATACCCCCACCCCGAGTGTGTCTGACCAGACCTCTTCATTATACAACCCCACAGACGAGCCACCCCAAGTGGAAAGTCAACCTCCCAGCACAGAGTACTACTCCCTTATTGAAATGAAGGATACATTCACCCAGCTGGAGATAAGGCAGTTGGAGCTGGAACAGCAGGTGATTACACTGCAGTCAGCAGTCCAGTTCAACAACACCCTCTTAACCAGACCCGGAGTGCTGGAAGTGGAGAGAGACATATCTGGACTCTGGACTGTGGTGAGACAACATCAACAGGAGAAAAAGAGGGAGCAGGAGAAGAACAGAGCACTAGAGGATCAGACTGCTGGAGGAGGAGAGGATCAGACTGCTGGAGCAGGAGAAGAACAGAGCACTAGAGGATCAGACTGCTGGAGGAGGAGAGGATCAGACTGCTGGAGCAGGAGAAGAACAGAACACTAGAGGATCAGACTGCTGGAGGAGGAGAGGATCAGACTGCTGGAGCAGGAGAAGAACAGAACACTAGAGGATCAGACTGCTGGAGGAGGAGAGGATCAGACTGCTGGAGCAGGAGAAGAACAGACTGCTGGAGGAGGAGAGGATCAGACTGCTGGAGGAGGAGAAGAACAGAACACTAGAGGATCAGACTGCTGGAGGAGGAGAGGATCAGACTGCTGGAGCAGGAGAAG
This sequence comes from Oncorhynchus nerka, assembly GCF_034236695.1. Classification (NCBI taxonomy): domain Eukaryota; kingdom Metazoa; phylum Chordata; class Actinopteri; order Salmoniformes; family Salmonidae; genus Oncorhynchus; species Oncorhynchus nerka. Next base: position 91,883,954 of record NC_088407.1, read on the forward strand.
AACAGAACACTAGAGGATCAGACTGCTGGAGGAGGAGAGGATCAGACTGCTGGAGGAGGAGAGGATCAGACTGCTGGAGGAGGAGAGGATCAGACTGCTGGAGGAGGAGAGGATCAGACTGCTGGAGCAGGAGAAGAACAGAGCACTAGAGGAGAGGATCAGACTGCTGGAGGAGAACTTGAGAACAATGACATGTGACAGAGAACAACTCATTAGAGAGCTGGCCACCCCGGTAGAGAAGCCAGTAGAACAGTCCACCCCAGACCCTAAACATAGCCTCCACACCACAGCAGAACAGTCCACCTCAGACCCTGACCATAGCCTCCACATCACAGTAGAACAGTCCACCTCAGACCCTGACCATAGCCTCCACATCACAGCAGTACAGACAAATGAAGAACCCCAAGCCCAGAGGATCCCACCCCGACTGAGCACCCCTCCCCTGTCAGCCACCCTGATAGCCCTCCTGATAACCCCTCCACACTCACTGAGGACATACAAAAGTCACATATTGTACTCCTTATGAACTATACAATACATTTTTTTTAAACTCTGGTGTCCAAACACCTAGACCTTCTGTCTGAGGACCAACTAGGGTCACCAAGCCACATAATAATACACACAGGCACAAATGACCTGAGAACACAGCAGGAAAGGGTGGCCACATCACTCAAGGGAGTGATTTATCTCCACTCTGCTATCACGAAAATACTTCCACCCTTCTACCATTCAGCAGGTAAACACTCCCTAAAGGCTGTCTCATCGTTGTACAGTGGTTCCTCCTTTAAAAGTTGTGTCATACTGCGGTACACCTTGCGTGCTGCCGCAGCATTCTGTGGGACGTCATTTAAATGTCAGCCATTTACTGCAAGTTATTGCTTGACCACCAGAGGGCATCGTTGAGAAGCATTTGATAGTTTTCCGTATTGGCATTACCAGAGAATTTAAAACCTTTTTTTTGTAATAACATAATATATGGGATTGATTTTAAGAATTTTGGCTTAAAACCTCTTTGGGATAGGGGGCAGCGTTTTTCACTTTTGGATAAATAGCGTGCCCAATTTCAGCTTCGTGATACTCATGCCAGGAATATAAGATATGCATATTATTAGTAGATTAGGATAGAAAACACTCATAAGTTTCTAAAACTGTTTGAATCATGTCTGTGAGTATAACAGAACTGATGTAGCAGGCAAAACCCAGAGGACTAACCGTTCAGATTTTTTTTTTTTTTAGGTCTCTGTCTGTTCAGTGATTTTTCATTGGCAAACAATATTTCTTAGGAACTGGTTTTCAGTTCCTACCGCTTAGACTGGATGTCACCAGTCTTTGGAATTTGGTTGAAGTCATTCATTTGTGCAATGAAGAAGTAGGCCATCTAGGAAGTGGGTAACACTGTTGAGAGTTGCGCAAGACGTAAAAAAGGAGCATGGTTTGTTGTCTTCCTGTATTGAACACAGGTAGACCCGTCTACAATTTGATCGATTATTAACGTTTAAAAATACCTAAAGTTGTATTACAAAAGTAGTTTGAAATATTTTGGCAAAGTTTAAAAGCAACTTTTGAAATATTTTGGAGTGAAGTTGCGTTTTTTCGAAACAGTTTTTTTTCTGGATCAAACGCGCTTTATAAATTGACATTTGGATATACAGTGGGGAGAAAGAGGTCTGTAATTTTTATCATAGTTACACTTCAACTGTGAGAGGCGGAATCTAAAACAAAAATCTAGAAAATCACATTGTATGATTTTTAAGTAATTAATTTGCATTTTATTGCATGACATAAGTATTTGATACATCAGAAACTTCTGACCCACTGGGTATGTGATGAAAGAAATAAAAGCTGAAATAAATCATTCTCTCTACTATTATTCTGCCATTTCACATTCTTAAAATAAAGTAGTGATCCTAACTGACCTACTGACCGACGACAGGGAATTTTTACTAAATTAAATGTCAGGAATTGTGAAAAACTGAGTTTATATGTATTTGGCTAAGGTGTATGTAAACTTCCGACTTTAACTGTATATTTTTTTTTTCTTTCTCAGAACATTAACCGTGTGTACGTAGATACGTGTGTAGGCAGATTTGGAAAGATAGATACAAATGATTTGTTGCAAGTTGAGGAGGGAGCGGGTAGGGGAAGGGGGGTTTCACACCTAGCTGAAGTTGGGGGGGGGGGGGGGGGGTTTCACACCTAGCTGGCTATTAGACAATTCTTTAGTACAATTTGAATAGTCTATTGTTCATCTAATAGCCCATCCTGTGAGAAACTAATAATAACACCTTTTCCCCTTTCCATGTTAAAGATTCCAATTGATAAAGTGTTTTTAGACACAATCGGCCCCAACCCCAATTAATACATTAATACAGTTGGTAACGAGCTGGACTTCAGGCTAGAATGTTGAGGGTTCAAAAGCTGCTTCCTGCTTGTTTCATTGCATACATCAATACAGTCGGTAACGAGCTGGACTTCAGGCTAGAATGTTGAGGGTTCAAAAGCTGCTTCCTGCTTGTTTCATTACATACATCAATACAGTCGGTAACGAGCTGGACTTCAGGCTAGAAAGGGTTCAAAAGCTGCTTCCTGCTTGTTTCATTACATTGTTATGCCGATCTCAGAGCAAATAGCTTGTTACTCCCATCTGGTTCCTCGCTCTCTTCCACGCTTCATTCAGCACGCTTGTGGGCGTGCTGGCAGGATGTACTGTTTTTTATTCTGTATATATGAATTACAAACCAGCCTTTACTTAAATCATGTTTCTAGTCTATTGCATAGATACAATGTGTAATCACTGATGTCCCAGGAGCAGGAGTGGTAAACACTGTTTAAGTGTATAATTGTAATTGGTATTGGATATGACTGTAAAGTAATGTAGTTTCAGACACCTGGTATTGGATATGACTGTAAAGTAATGTAGTTTCAGACACCTGGTATTGGATATGACTGTAAAGTAATGTAGTTTCAGACACCTGGTATTGGATATGACTGTAAAGTAATGTAGTTTCAGACACCTGGTATTGAATATGACAGTAAAGTAATGTAGCTTCAGACACCTGGTATTGGATATGACTGTAAAGTAATGTAGTTTCAGACACCTGGTATTGGATATGACTGTAAAGTAATGTAGTTTCAGACACCTGGTATTGAATATGACAGTAAAGTAATGTAGCTTCAGACACCTGGTATTGGATATGACTGTAAAGTAATGTTGTTTCAGACACCTGGTATTGGATATGACTGTAAAGTAATGTCGTTTCAAACACCTGGTATTGGATATGACTGTAAAGTAACTGTAAAGTAATGTAGTTTCAAACACCTGGTATTGGATATGACTGTAAAGTAATGTCGTTTCAGACACCTGGTATTGGATATGACTGTAAAGTAATGTAGCTTCAGACACCTGGTATTGGATATGACTGTAAAGTAATGTAGCTTCAGATACCTGGTATTGGATATGAATGTAAAGTAACTGTAAAGTAATGTAGTTTCAGACACCTGGTATTGGATATGACTGTAAAGTAATGTCTTTTCAGACACCTGGTATTGGATATGACTGTAAAGTAATATAGTTTCAGACACCTGGTATTGAATATGACTGTAAAGTAATGTAGCTTCAGACACCTGGTATTGGATATGACTGTAAAGTAATGTAGTTTCAGACACCTGGTATTGGATATGACTGTAAAGTAATGTAGTTTCAGACACCTGGTATTGGATATGACTGTAAAGTAATGTAGTTTCAGACACCTGGTATTGGATATGACTGTAAAGTAATGTAGTTTCAGACACCTGGTATTGAATATGACAGTAAAGTAATGTAGCTTCAGACACCTGGTATTGGATATGACTGTAAAGTAATGTAGTTTCAGACACCTGGTATTGGATATGACTGTAAAGTAATGTAGTTTCAGACACCTGGTATTGAATATGACAGTAAAGTAATGTAGCTTCAGACACCTGGTATTGGATATGACTGTAAAGTAATGTTGTTTCAGACACCTGGTATTGGATATGACTGTAAAGTAATGTCGTTTCAAACACCTGGTATTGGATATGACTGTAAAGTAATGTCGTTTCAGACACCTGGTATTGGATATGACTGTAAAGTAATGTAGCTTCAGACACCTGGTATTGGATATGACTGTAAAGTAATGTAGCTTCAGATACCTGGTATTGGATATGAATGTAAAGTAACTGTAAAGTAATGTAGTTTCAGACACCTGGTATTGGATATGACTGTAAAGTAATGTCTTTTCAGACACCTGGTATTGGATATGACTGTAAAGTAATATAGTTTCAGACACCTGGTATTGAATATGACTGTAAAGTAATGTAGCTGTAGACACCTGGTATTGGATATGACTGTAAAGTAATGTAGTTTCAGACACCTGGTATTGGACTATGACTGTAAACACCTGGTATTGAATATGACTGTAAAGTAAATGTAGTTTCAGACACCTGGTATTGAATATGACAGTAAAGTAATGTAGCTTCAGACACCTGGTATTGGATATGACTGTAAAGTAATGTAGTTTCAGACACCTGGTATTGGATATGACTGTAAACTAATGTAGTTTCAGACACCTGGTATTGAATATGACAGTAAAGTAATGTCGCTTCAGACACCTGGTATTGGATATGACTGTAAAGTAATGTAGTTTCAGACACCTGGTATTGGATATGACTGTAAAGTAATGTAGTTTCAGACACCTGGTATTGGATATGACTGTAAAGTGATGTAGTTTCAGACACCTGGTATTGAATATGACTGTAAAGTAATGTAGTTTCAGACACCTGTTATTGAATATGACTGTAAAGTAATGTAGTTTCAGACACCTGGTATTGAATATGACTGTAAAGTAATGTAGTTTCAGACACCTGGTATTGAATATGACTGTAAAGTAACTGTAAAGTCATGTAGTTTCAGACACCTGGTATTGAATATGACTGTAAAGTAATGTAGTTTCAGACACCTGGTATTGAATATGACTGTAAAGTAACTGTAAAGTCATGTAGTTTCAGACACCTGGTATTGAATATGACTGTAAAGTAATATAGTTTCAGACACCTGGTATTGAATATGACTGTAAAGTAATGTAGTTTCAGACACCTGGTATTGAATATGACTGTAAAGTAACTGTAAAGTCATGTAGTTTCAGACACCTGGTATTGAATATGACTGTAAAGTAATGTAGTTTCAGACACCTGGTATTGAATATGACTGTAAAGTAACTGTAAAGTCATGTAGTTTCAGACACCTGGTATTGGATATGACTGTAAAGTAACTGTAAAGTCATGTAGTTTTAGACACCTGGTATTGGATATGACTGTAAAGTAACTGTAAAGTAATGTAGTTTCAGACACCTGGTATTGGATATGACTGTAAAGTAATGTAGCTTCAGACACCTGGTATTGGATATGACTGTAAAGTAATGTAGTTTCAGACACCTGGTATTGGATATGACTGTAAAGTAATGTAGCTTCAGACACCTGGTATTGGATATGACTGTAAAGTAATATAGTTTCAGACACCTGGTATTGGATATGACTGTAAAGTAATGTAGTTTAAGACACCTGGTATTGGATATGACTGTAAAGTAATGTAGTTTCAGACACCTGGTATTGGATATGACTGTAAAGTAATGTAGCTTCAGACACCTGGTATTGGATATGACTGTAAAGTAATGTAGCTTCAGACACCTGGTATTGGATATGACTGTAAAGTAATGTAGTTTCAGACACCTGGTATTGGATATGACTGTAAAGTAATGTAGCTTCAGACACCTGGTATTGGATATGACTGTAAAGTAATGTAGCTTCAGACACCTGGTATTGGATATGACTGTAAAGTAATGTAGCTTCAGACACCTGGTATTGGATATGACTGTAAAGTAATGTAGTTATAGACACCTGGTATTGGATATGACTGTAAAGTAATGTAGTTTCAGACACCTGGTATTGGATATGACTGTAAAGTAATGTAGCTTCAGATACCTGGTATTGGATATGACTGTAAAGTAATGTAGCTTCAGACACCTGGTATTGGATATGACTGTAAAGTAATGTAGCTTCAGACACCTGGTATTGGATATGACTGTAAAGTAATGTAGCTTCAGACACCTGGTATTGGATATGACTGTAAAGTAATGTAGTTTCAGACACCTGGTATTGGATATGACTGTAAAGTAATGTAGCTGCAGACACCTGGTATTGGATATGACTGTAAAGTAATATAGTTTCAGACACCTGGTATTGGATATGACTGTAAAGTAATGTAGTTTAAGACACCTGGTATTGGATATGACTGTAAAGTAATGTAGTTTCAGACACCTGGTATTGGATATGACTGTAAAGTAATGTAGCTTCAGACACCTGGTATTGGATATGACTGTAAAGTAATGTAGCTTCAGACACCTGGTATTGGATATGCCTGTAAAGTAATGTAGCTTCAGACACCTGGTATTGGATATGACTGTAAAGTAATGTAGTTTCAGACACCTGGTATTGGATATGACTGTAAAGTAATGTAGCTTCAGACACCTGGTATTGGATAAGACTGTAAAGTAATGTAGCTTCAGACACCTGGTATTGGATAAGACTGTAAAGTAATGTAGCTTCAGACTCTACATTAACTAACATATTCCTCTCGATTGAACATCTTTAGCTTGACTCTTTATGACCTTGTAAATACTTACATTTGTTTCCCCCGAAATGTTTTGCCAGACGTCTTTGCTGAAGAAATGGGACAAACACCAAATTGAAACTCTGCATGCAGAGTACATAGTCCATCTGTAAATAGCCCACCCAATCTACCTCTACCTCATCCCCATATTGTTTTTATTCACTTTTCTGCTCTTTTTGCACACCAGTATTTCTACTTGCACATCATCATCTGCTCATTTATCACTCCAGTGTTAATCTGCTAAATTGTAACTAGTTTCTCCTATGGCCAATTTATTGCCTACCTCATACCCCTTTGCACACACTGTATATAGACTTTCTTTTTTCTGTCATTGGCTTGTTTATTGTTTACTCCATGTGCAACTCTGTGTTGTTGTCTGTGTCACACTGCTTTGCTTTATTCATGGCCAGGTCACAGTTGCAAATGAGAACTTGTTCTCAACTGGCCGACCTGGTTAAATAAAGGTGAAATAAGATAATTACTTGACACATTAGAAAGAATTAATAAAAAAAACAGAGCAAACTAGAATGCTATTTGGCCCTAAACAGAGAGTACACAGTGGACAAATACCTGACCACTGTGACTGAACCAAAATTAAGGAAAGCTTTGACTATGTACAGACTCAGTGAGCATAGCCTTGCTATTGAGAAAGGCTGCCATAAGCAGACATGGCTCTCAAGAGAAGACAGGCTATGTGCTCACTGCACACAAAATGAGATGTAAGCTGAGCTACAATTTCTAACCTCCTGCCCAATGTATGACCATATTAGAGACACATATTTCCCTCAGATTACACAGATCCACAAAGAATGGACCCTAACCAATCTCTTTAGGAGACTGGACCCTAACCCATCTCTTTAGGAGACTGGACCCTAACCCATCTCTTTAGGAGACTGGACCCTAACCCATCTCTTTAGGAGACTGGACCCTAACCCATCTCTTTAGGAGACTGGACCCTAAACCATCTCTTTAGGAGACTGGACCCCTAAACCATCTCTTTAGGAGACTGGACCCTAACCATCTCTTTAGGAGACTGGACCCCTAAACCATCTCTTTAGGAGACTGGACCCTAAACCATCTCTTTGGGAGACTGGACCCTAACCCATCTCTTTAGGAGACTGGACCCTAATCCATCTCTTTAGGAGACTGGACCCTAAACCCATCTCTTTAGGAGACTGGACCCTAACCCATCTCTTTAGGAGACTGGACCCTAACCCATCTCTTTAGGAGACTGGACCCTAACCCATCTCTTTAGGAGACTGGACCCTAACCCATCTCTTTAGGAGACTGGACCCTAACCCATCTCTTTAGGAGCCTGGACCCTAACCATCTCTTTAGGAGACTGGACCCTAACCCATCTCTTTAGGAGACTGGACCCTAACCATCTCTTTAGGAGACTGGACCCCTAAACCATCTCTTTAGGAGACTGGACCCTTAACCCATCACTTTAGGAGACTGGACCCCTAACCCATCTCTTTAGGAGACTGGACCCTAACCCATCTCTTTAGGAGACTGGATCCTAACCCATCTCTTTAGGAGACTGGACCCTAACCCATCTCTTTAGGAGACTGGACCCTAACCCATCTCTTTAGAACTGTGTACCCTTGTGCTTATTTTGATGTCACTGTACATCAGGGGTCCCCAACTACATGAGTTGGAGGAACCCAGCCTTTACATCATAGAATATGTCCTGTCTTTGTCAAACCGAAGGCTTCTGATGTCATTCTGTACAACATTGCTATGTTACAAGATTGATGATGCATTAGGACATAATATAGCTCATCTGCAGCTGATTGACAGGACCATACCAGCTACCAGATTAACTACGGTGGCCCGGCAGGGTCATCTCATCTCCCAGAATCACCAGGCCATTAAATCAACACTAATTCATCTGAATCATACTCTTTGCGTCTGTGTGTCTCTGTGTCTCTGTGTGTGTGTGTGTGTGTGTGTGTGTGTGTGTGTGTGTGTGTGTGTGTGTGTGTGTGTGTGTGTGTGTGTGTGTGTGTGTGTGTGTGTGTGTGTGTGTGTGTGTATATTTAAATAGGAACACATTCCAGAGAAGTGTAGTGTGTTTCAATAGGAACACATTCCAGAGAGTGTAGTGTGTTTCAATAGGAACACATTCCAGAGAAGTGTGAAAGAGATGGCGAGAGAGACGGGGAGAAAGAGAGAGAGACGGGGAGAGAGAGAGACGGGGAGAGAGAGAGAGACGGGGAGAGAGAGAGAGACGGAGAGAGAGAGAGAGACGGGGAGAGAGAGAGAGAGACGGGGAGAGAGAGAGACGGGGAGAGAGAGAGACGGGGAGAGAGAGAGAGACGGGGAGAGCGAGAGAGACGGGGAGAGGAGAGAGAGAGAGACGGGGAGAGAGAGAGAGACGGGGAGAGAGAGAGAGACGGGGGAGAGAGAGAGACGGGGAGAGAGAGAGAGAGACGGGGAGAGAGAGAGAGACGGGAGAGAGAGAGACGGGGAGAGAGAGAGACGGGGAGAGAGAGAGAGACGGGGAGAGCGAGAGAGAAACAGAGAGAGCTCAGCTCAAGGAGATTCTTTACCTCCACAGATAAACAGAGGGCGGCCTGAAGGATGGACCGATTGTAATTGACAAGCCAAATGTTTTCCCATAATTGCTTCAGGCTGTGTTTGTTTAAACTGTCTGTACTCTATTTAGGTCTCAGCCTTATTCTCTACCTCATCTAAAGTACCACTTAATGTCTCAGACTAACATCAAACATATCTCCTCTCTTCCATATCTCCTCCCTCTCTTCCTATATCCCCTCCCCTCTCTCCTATATCCCTCTCCTCTCTCCTATATCTCTCCTCTCTCCCATATCTCCTCTCCTCTCTCCCATATCTCCTCTCCTCTCTCCTATATCTCCTCTCCTCTCTCCCATATCTCCTCTCCTCTCTCCCATATCTCCTCTCCTCTCTCCTATATCTCCTCTCCTCTCTCCTATATCTCCTCTCCTCTCTCCTATATCTCCTCTCCTCTCTCCCATATCTCCTCCCCTCTCTCCTATATCTCCTCTCCTCTCTCCTATATATCCTCTCCTCTCTCCCATATCTCCTCTCTCTCCTATATCTCCTCTCCTCTCTCCCATATCTCCTCTGTCCTCTCTCCCATATCTCCTCTCCTCTCTCCTATATCTCCTCTCCTCTCTCCTATATCTCCTCTCCTCTCTCCTATATCTCCTCTCCTCTCTCCTATATCTCCTCTCCTCTCTCCTCCTCTATATCTCCTCCCTCCTCTCTCCATATCTCCTCTCCCTCTCCTATATCTCCTCTCCTCTCTCCTATATCTCCTCTCCTCTCTCCTATATCTCCTCTCCTCTCTTCCATATCTCCTCTCCTCTCTCCCATATCTCCTCTCCTCTCTCATATATCTCCTCTCCTCTCTCCTATATCTCCTCTCCTCTCTCTCCTATATCTCCTCTCCTCCTATATCTCCTCTCCTCTCTCCTATATCTCCTCTCCCCTCTCTCCTATATCTCCTCTCCTCTCTCCTATATCTCCTCTCCTCTCTCCTATATCTCCTCTCTCCTATATCTCCTCCTCCCTCTCTCCTATATCTCCTCTCCTCTCTCCTATATCTCCTCTCCTCTCTCCTATATCTCCTCTCTCCTATCTCCTCGCTCCTATATCTCCTCTCTCCTATATCTCCTCTCTCCTATATCTCCTCTCCTCTCTCCTATATCTCCTCTCCTCTCTCCTATATCTCCTCTCCTCTCTCCTCTATATCTTCTCTCTCCTATATCTCCTCTCCTCTCTCCTCTATATCTCCTCTCCTCTCTCCTATATCTCCTCTCCTCTCTCCTATATCTCCTCTCCTCTCTCCTATATCTCCTCTCCCCTCTCTCCTATATCTCCTCTCCTCTCTCCTATATCTCCTCTCTCCTATATCTCCTCTCCTCTCTCCTATATCTCCTCTCTCCTATATCTCCTCTCCTCTCTCCTCTATATCTCCTCTCCTCTCTTCTATATCTCCTCTCCTCTCTCCTATATCTCCTCTCCTCTCTCCCATATCTCCTCTCCCCTCTCTCCTATATCTCCTCTCCTCTCTCCTCTATATCTCCTGTCTCCTATATCTCCTCTCCTCTCTCCTATATCTCCCCTCCTCTCTCCTCTATATCTCCTCTCTCCTATATCTCCTCTCTCCTATATCTCCTCTCCCCTCTCTCCTATATCTCCTCTCCTCTCTCCTATATCTCCTCTCCTCTCTCCTATATCTCCTCTCTCCTATATCTCCTCTCCCCTCTCTCCTATATCTCCTCTCCTCTCTCCTATATCTCCTCTCTCCTCTCTTCCTATATCTCCTCTCCTCTCTCCTATATCTCCTCTCCTCTCTCCTATATCTCCTCTCCCCTCTCTCCTATATCTCCTCTCCTCTCTCCTATATCTCCTCTCCTCTCTCTCCTCCTCCTCTATATCTCCTCTCCCCTCTCCCTATATCTCCTCTCCTCTCTCCCTATATCTCCTCTCCTCTCTCCTATATCTCCTCTCTCCCTATATCTCCTCTCCTCTCTCCTATATCTCCTCTCTCTCTCCTATATCTCCTCTCCTCTCTCCTCTCCTCTCCTCTCTCCTATATCTCCTCTCCTCTCTCTTATATCTCCTCTCTCTCCTCTCTCCTATATCTCCTCTCCTCTCTCCTATATCTCCTCTCCCTCTCCTCTCCTCTCTCCCTCCTCCTATATCTCCTCTCTCCTCTCTCCTATATCTCCCTCTCTCCGATATCTCCTCTCCCTCTCTCCTATATCTCCTCTCTCTCTCCTCTCTCCTATATCTCCTCTCCTCTCTATATCTCCTCTCCCTATATCTCCCTCTCCTCTCCTCTCCTCTCTCCTATATCTCCTCTCCCTCTCTCCCTCTATATCTCCTCTCCTCTCTCCTATATCTCCTCTCCCTCTCTCCCATATCTCCTCTCTCTCTCCTATATCTCCTCTCCTCTCTCCTATATCTCCTCTCTCCCTCTCCTCTCCTCCCATATCTCCTCTCTCCTATATCTCCTCTCTATATCTCCTCCTATATCTCCCCTCTCCTATATCTCCTCTCTCTCCCTGTATCTCCTATATCTCCTCTCCCTCTCTCCTATATCTCCTCTCCTCTCTCCTATATCTCCTCTCCCTCTCTTCTATATCTCCTCTCCCCTCTCCTCTCATCTCTCCTCTCCTATATCTCCTCTCCTCTCTCCCTCTCTCCCATATCTCCTCTCCTCTCTCTCTATATCTCCTCTCCTCTCTCCCTATCTCCTCTCCTCTCTCCTATATCTCCTCTCCCCTCTCTCCTATATCTCCTCTCCTCTCTCCTATATCTCCTCTCTCTCTCTCCTATATCTCCTCTCCTCTCTCCTATATCTCCTCTCCTCTCTCCTATATCTCCTCTCCTCTCTCCTATATCTCCTCTCCTCTCTCCTATATCTCCTCTCCTCTCTCCTATATCTCCTCTCCTCTCTCCTATATCTCCTCTCTCCTATATCTCCTCTCCTCTCTCCTATATCTCCTCTCTCTCTCCTCTATATCTCCTCTCCTCCTCTATCTCCTCTCCTCTCTCCTATATCTCCTCTCCCTCTCCTATATCTCCTCTCCTCTCTCCTATATCTCCTCTCCTCCTCTCCTATATCTCCTCTCCCTCTCTCTCCTCCCTCTCCTCTCTCCTATATCTCTATATCTCCTCTCCTCTCTCCTATATCTCCTCTCCTCTCTCCTATATCTCCTCTCTCCTATATCTCCTCGCTCCTATATCTCCTCTCTCCTATATCTCCTCTCTCCTATATCTCCTCTCCTCTCTCTCCTATATCTCCTCTCCTCTCTCCTATATCTCCTCTCCTCTCTCCTCTATATCTTCTCTCTCCTATATCTCCTCTCTCTCCTATATCTCCTCTCTCCTCTATATCTCCTCTCCTCTCTCCTATATCTCCTCTCCTCTCTCCTATATCTCCTCTCCTCTCTCCTATATCTCCTCTCCTCTCTCCTATATCTCCTCTCCCCTCTCTCCTATATCTCCTCTCTCCTATATCTCCTCCTCTCTCCCTATATCTCCTCTCTCCCTATATCTCCTCTCCTCTCTCCTATATCTCCTCTCCTCTCCTCTATATCTCCTCTCCTCCTTCTATATCTCCTATATCTCCCTCTCCTATATCTCCTCTCCTCCTCCTATATCTCCTCTCCTCTCTCCTATATATCTCTCCTCTCTCCTATATCTCCCTCTCCCCCTCCTCTATATCTCCCTCTCTCTATATCTCCCTCTCCTCTCTCCTATATCTCCTCTCTCCTATATCTCCTCTCCCCTCTCTCCTATATCTCCTCTCCTCTCTCCTATATCTCCTCTCCTCTCTCCTATATCTCCTCTCTCCTATATCTCCTCTCCTCTCTCCCTATATCTCCTCTCCTCTCTCCTATCTCCTCCTCTCTTCTATATCTCCTCTCCTCCTCTATATCTCTCCTCCCATATCTCCTCTCCTCCTCTCTCCTATATCTCCTCTCCTCTCTCCTATATCTCCTCTCCTATATCTCCTCTCCTCTCCTCTCCCCTCCTCTCTCCTCTAGCTCTCCTCTCCTATATCTCCTCTCCTCTCTCCCCATATCTCCTCTCCTCTCTCCTATCTCCCTATCTCCTCTCTCCTATATCTCCTCTCCTCTCTCCTATATCTCCTCCTCCTCTCTCCTATATCTCCTCTCCTCTATATCTCTCTCTCCCTATATCTCCTCTCCTCTCTCCTATACCTCCCTCCTCTCTCTCTCCTCTCCTATATCTCCTCTCTCCTATATCTCCTCTCCTCTCTCTATATCTCTATATCTCCTCTCCTCCTCTCCTCTATATCTCCTCTCCTATATCTCCTCTCCCTCTCCCTATATCTCCTCTCCTCTCTCCTATATCTCCTCTCCTCTCCTATATCTCCTCTCCTCTCTCCTATATCTCCTCTCCTCTCCCTATCTCCTCCCCTCTCTCCTATATCTCCTCTCTCCTATATCTCCTCTCCTCTCTCCTATATCTCTCTCTCTCTCCTCCTCTCCTCCTCTCTCCCTCTATATCTCCTCTCTCCTCCCTCTCTCCCATCTCCTATATCTCCTCTCCTCTCTCCTATATCTCCTCTCCTCTCCTCTCTCCTATATCTCCTCTCCTCTCTCCTATATCTCCTCTCTCCTATATCTCCTCTCCTCTCTCCTATATCTCCTCTCCCCTCTCCTCTCCTCTCTTCTATATCTCTCTCTATATCTCCTCTCCTCCTCCCATATCTCCTCCTCTCTCCTATATCTCCTCCTCTCTCCTCTATATCTCCTCCTATATCTCCTATATCTCCTCTCCTCTCTCCTCTATATCTCCTCTCCCCTCTCTATATCTCCTCTCCTCTCTCCTATATCTCTCCTATCCTCTCCTATATCTCCTCTCCTCCTCTCTCTCTATATCTCCTCTCCCTCTCTCTCCTATATCTCCTCTCCTCTCTCCTATATCTCCTCTCCTCTCCCATATCTCTCTCCTCTCTCCTATATCTCCTCTCCCTCTCCTATATCTCCTCTCCCTCTCTCTCCTCTATATCTCCTCTCTTCTATATCTCCTCTCCTCTCTCCCCCTATATCTCCTCTCTCTCTCCTCTATATCTCCTCTCCTTCTCTCTCCTATATCTCCTCTCTCTCCTATATCTCCTCTCCTTCTCCTCTCCCTCCTATATCTCCTCTCTCCTATATCTCCTCTCCTCTCTCCTCCTATATCTCCTCTCCTCTCCTATATCTCCTCTCCTCTCTCCTATATCTCCTCTCCTATATCTCCTCTCCTCTCTCCTCTATATCTCCTCTCTCTCTCTCCTATATCTCCTTCCTCTCTCCTATATCTCCTCTCTCCCATCTCTCTCTATATCTCCTCTCCTCTCTCCTATATCTCCTCTCCTCTCCCTCTCCTCCTCTCCTCTCTCCTATATCTCTCTCCTCCTCTATATCTCCTCTCTCCTATATCTCCTCTCCCCTCTCTCCTATATCTCCTCTCCTCTCTCCTCTATATCTCCTCTCCTCTCTTCTATATCTCCTCTCCTCTCTCCTATATCTCCTCTCCTCTCTCCTATATCTCCTCTCCTCTCTCCTATATCTCCTCTCCTCCTATATCTCCTCTCCTCTCTCCTATATCTCCTCTCTCCTATATCTCCTCTCTATATCTCTCTCCTCTCCTCCCTATATCTCCTCTCTCCTCCTCTATATCTCCTCTCCTCCTCTCTCCCCTATATCTCCTCTCTCTCTCTATCTCCTCTCCTCTCTCCTATATCTCCTCCTCTCCTCTCTCTCCTATCTCTCTCTCCTCCTCTCCTATATCTCCTCTCTCTCTCTCCTCTCCTCTCCTCCCATCTCCTCTCCTCTCTCCTCCTATATCTCCTCTCTCCTATATCTCTCCTATCCTCTTCCTATATCTCCTCTCTCCTATATCTCACCTCTCTCCTAAAACTCCTCTCTCCGATCTCCTCCTCTCTCTATATCTCCCTCTCTCTCTCTGACTCTCTCCTCTCCTCTCTCCTATCTCCTCCTCTCTCCTCTCTCCCTATATCTCCTCTCCTCTCTCCTATATCTCCTCTCCTCCTCCTATATCTCCTCTCTCCCTCTCTCCTATATCTCCTCTCCTCCTCTCTCCTATATCTCCTCTCCTCTCTCCTATATCTCCTCTCCTCTCCCCTCTCTCCTATCTCCTCCCTCTCCTCCCTCTCTCCTATATCTCCTCTCCTCTCTCTCTCTATATCTCCTCTCCTCTCTTCTATATCTCCTCTCCTCCTCTCTCCTATATCTCCTCCTCCTCTCTCCTATATCTCCTCTCTCCTATATCTCCTCTCCTCTCTCCTCTATATCTCCTCTCTCCTATATCTCCTCTCTCCTCTCTCCTATATCTCCTCTCCTCTCCCTCTCCGATATCTCCTCTCCTATATCTCCTCTCTCCTCTCTCCTATATCTCCTCTCTCCTCTCCTCCTCTATATCTTCCTCTCCTATCCTATATCTCCTCTCCTCCTCTTATATCTCCTCTCTTCCCTCTATATCTCCTCTCTCCTCTATATCTCCTCCTCTCTCTATATCTCCTCTCCTCCTCTCTCCTATATCTCCTCCTCTCCTCTCTCCTATATCTCCTCTCCTCTCTCTATATCTCCTCTCCCCTCTCTCCTATATCTCCTCTCCTCTCTCCCTATATCTCCTCTCTCTCCTATATCTCCTCTCCTCTCCGGATCTCCTCCTCCTCTCCTCTCCCTATATCTCCCTCTCCTCTCTCCTATATCTCCTTCCCTCTATCCTATATCTCCTCTCCTCTCTCCTATATCTCCTCTCCTCTCTCCCTCTCCTATATCTCCTCTCCTCTCTCCTATATCTCCTCCTCCTCCCCTCATATCTCCTCTCTATCTCCTCTCTCCTCTCTCTCTCTCTCCTCCTATATCTCCTCTCCTCTCTCCTATATCTCCTCTCTCTCCTCTCTCCTATATCTCCCCTCCTCTCTCCTATATCTCTCTCTCCTATCCTCTCCTCTCTCCTCTATATCTCCTCCTCTCCTCCTCTCTCCTATATCTCCTCTCTCTCCTCCTGTATCTCCTCTCTCCTCCTATATCTCCTCTCCTCTCTCCTCTATATCTCTCTCCTATATCTCTCTCCTATATCTCCTCTCCTCTCTCTTCTATATCTCCTCTCCTCTCCTCTCCTATATCTCTCTCCCTCTCCTATATCTCCTCTCTCCTAAATCTCCTCGCTCCTCTCCTCTCCTATATCTCCCTCTCTCCTATATCTCCCTCCTCTCTCCTATATCTCCCTCTATATCTCCTCTCTCTCTCCTATCCCTCTATCCTCTCTCCTCTCTCTCTCCTATATCTCCTCTCCTCCTCTCTCTCCTCTCCTCCTCTCCCTCTATATCTCCTCCTCTCCTCTCCCTATATCTCCTCTCTCTTCTATATCTCCTCTCCTCCTCTCTATATCTCCTCTCTCCCTCTCTCCTATATCTCCTCTCCCTATATATCTCTCTCCTATATCTCCTCTCCTCTCTCCTATATCTCCTCTCCCCTCTCTCCTATATCTCCTCTCCTCTCCTATATCTCCTCTCTCCTCCTATATCTCCTCTCCTCTCTCCTATATCTCCTCTCCTCTCTCTCCTATATCTCCTCTCTCTCTCCTATATCTCCCCTCTCTCCTCTCTCTCCTCTCTCTCCTATATCTCCTCTCCTCTCTCTCCTATATCTCCTCTCCTCTCTCCTATATCTCCTCTCCCTCTCTCTCTCTATATCTCCTCTCCTCTCTCCTATATCTCCTCTCTCCTATATCTCACCTCCTCTCTCTCTCTCTATATCTCCTCTCTCCTCTATATCTCCTCTCCTCCTATATCTCCTCTCCCTCTCTCCTCCTATATCTCCCTCCTCTCTCCCTCTCCTATATCTCCTCTCCCTCTCTCCTATATCTCCTCTCTCCTATATCTCCTCTCCCTCCCCTCTCTCTATATCTCCTCTCCTCTCCCATAGCTCCTCTATATCTCCTCTCCTCCTATATCTCCTCTCTCCCCTATATCTCCTCTCCTCTCTCCTATATCTCCTCTCCTCTCTCTCCTCTATATCTCCTCTCCCTCTCTCCTCTATATCTCCTCTCCTCTCTCCTCCTATATCTCTCTCCTCTCTCCTATATCTCCTCTCCTCTCTCTCCTATATCTCTATATCTCCTCTCTCTCTCTCCTATATCTCTCCTCTCTCCTCTATATCTCCTCTCTCTCTATCTCTCTCTCCTATATCTCCTCTCCTATATCTCTCCTCCTCTCTCTCCTCTCCTCTCTCCTATATCTCCTCTCCTCTCTCCTATATCTCCTCCTCTCTCCTATATCTCCTCTCCCTCCTCTCCTCCTATATCTCCTCTCCTCCTCCTATATCTCCTCTCCCTCTCTCTCCTATATCTCCTCTCCTCTCTCTATATCTCCTCTCCTCTCTCCTATATCTCCTCTCCTCTCTCCTCTCTCTCCCTATATCTCCCCTCCTCTCCCTCTCCCTCTCCTCTATATCTCCTGTCTCCCTATATCTCCTCTCTCCTATATCCTATATCTCCTCTCCTCTCTCCTATATCTCCTCTCCTCTCTCCTATATCTCCTCTCCCTCCTCCTATATCTCCTCTCCTCTCTCTATCTCCTCTCCCTATATCCTCTCTCCTATATCTCTCCTCTCTCCTATATCTCCTCTCCTCTCTCCTATATCTCCTCTCCTCTCCTCCTCTCCTATATCTCCTCTCCTCTCTCCTATATCTCCCTCTCTCCCTATATCTCCTCTCCTCTCTCTCCTATCTCCCTCCTCTCCTCTATATCTCCTCTCCTCTCTCCTATATCTCCTCTCCTCTCTCCTATATCTCCTCTCCTCTCTCCTATATCTCCCTCTCCTCTCCTATATCTCTCTCCTATATCTCCTCTCCCTCTCTCCTATCTCCTCTCCTCTCTCCTATATCTCCTCTCTCCTATATCTCCTCTCCTCTCTCCTATATCTCCTCTCTCCCTCCTATATCTCCTCTCCTCTCCTCTCCTATATCTCCTCTCCTCTCTCCTATATCTCCTCCTCCTCTCTCCTATATCTCCTCTCCTCTCTCCTATATCTCCTCTCTCCTCTATATCTCCTCTCCTCTTCTATATCTCCTCTCTCTCCTATATCTCCTCTCCTCTCTCCCATATCTCCTCTCCTCTCTCTATATCCTCTCCCTCTCCTCTCTCCTATATCCCTCCTCTCTCCCTCTCCTCTCTATATCTCCTCCTATATCTCCTCCTCCTCTCCTATATCTCCTCTCCTCCTCTCCCTATATCTCCTCCTATATCTCCTCCTATATCTCCCTCCCTCCTCTCTCCTATATCTCCTCTCCTCTCCCTCCTATATCTCCTCTCCTCTCTCCTATATCTCCTCTCTCTCCTATATCTCCTCCTCTCCTATATCTCCTCTCCTCTCTCTCCTCTCCTCTATATCTCCTCTCTCCTATATCTCCTCTCTCTCCCTATATCTCCTCTCCCTCTCTCCCTATATCTCCTCTCTCTCTCCTATATCTCCTCTCCTATATCTTCCTCCTATATCTCCTCTCCTCTATATCTCCTCTCCTCTCTCCTATATCTCCTCTCCTCTCTCCTCTATATCTCCTCTCCTCCTCTCCTATATCTCTCTCCTCTCTCCTATATCTCCTCTCCTCTCCTATCTCCTCTCTCCTATATCTCTCCCTCTCTCCCGATATCTCCTCTCCTCTCTCCGATATCTCCTCTCCTCTCTCCTCCTCTCCTCTCTCCTATATCTCCTCTCCCTCTCTCCTATATCTCCTCTCCTCCCCATCTCCTCTCCTCTATCTCCTCTCTCTCCTCTATATCTCCTCTCCTCCTATATCTCCTCTCTCCTATATCTCCCTCTCCTCTCTCCTATATCTCCTCTCCTCTCTCTCCTATATCTCCTCTCCTCTCTCCTATATCTCCTCTCCTCTCTCCTATATCTCCTCTCTCCTCCTCTCCTATATCTCCTCTCCCTCCTATATCTCCTCCCTCTCTCCTCTATATCTCCTCCCCTCTCTCCTATATCTCCCTCTCCTCTCTCCTATATCTCCTCTCCTCTCTCCTATATCTCCTCTCCTCTCTCCTATATCTCCTCTCCTCTCCTATATCTCTATATCTCCTCTCTCCTATATCTCCTCTCTCTCTCCCTATATCTCCTCTCCTCTCCCTCCTCTCTCCTCCCTCTCCCTATATATCTCCTCTATATCTCCTCTCCTCTCTCCTATATCTCCTCTCCTCTCTCCTATATCTCCTCTCCCTCTCTCCTATATCTCCTCTCCTCTCTCCTATATCTCCTCTCCCTCTCTCCTATATCTCCTCTCTCTCCCTATATCTCCTCTCTCCTATATCTCCTCTCCCTCTCTCTCCTATCTCCTCTCCTCTCTCCTATATCTCCTCTCCTCTCTCCTATATCTCCTATATCTCCTCTCCTCTCTCCTATATCTCCTCTCCTCTCTCTATATCTCCTCTCTCCTCCTATATCTCCTCTCCTCTCTCCTATATCTCCTCTCCTCTCTCCTATATCTCCCTCCCCCTCTCTCCTATATCTCCTCTCTCCTCTCCTATATCTCCTCTCCTCTCTCCTCTCCTATCTCCTCTCTCCTATATCTCCTCTCTCTCCTATATCTCCCTCCTCTCTCCTCTATATCTCCTCTCCCTATCCTCCCTATATCTCCTCTCCTCTCTCCTATATCTCCTCTCCTCTCTCCTCTATATCTTCTCTCTCCTATATCTCCTCTCCTCTCTCCTATATCTCCTCTCTCCTCTATATCTCCTCTCCTCTCTCTCTCCTCTCCTCTCCTCTATATCTCCTCTCCTCTCTCCTATATCTCCTCTCCTCTCTCCTATATCTCCTCTCCCCTCTCTCCTATATCTCCTCTCCTCTCTCCTATATCTCCTCTCCTCCTATATCTCCTCTCCTCTCTCCTATATCTCCTCTCCTCTCTCCTATATCTCCTCTCCTCTCTCCTCTATATCTCCTCTCTCCTATATCTCCTCTCCTCTCTCCTATATCTCCTCTCCTCTCTCCTATATCTCCCCTCTCCTCTCTCCCCTATATCTCCTCTCCTCCTCTCCCCCATATCTCCTCTCCTCTCTCCCATATCTCCTCCTCTCTCCTATCTCCTCTCCTCTCTCCTATATCTCCTCCCTCCTCTCTCCTATATCTCCTCTCCTCTCTCCTATATCTCCTCCTCCTCTCTCTCTATATCTCCTCTCCTCTCCTCTATATCTCCTCTCCTCTCCTCTCCTATATCTCCTCTCCTCTCTCCTCTCCTATATCTCCTCTCCTCTCTCCTATATCTCCTCTCTCCTATATCTCCTCTCCTATATCTCCTCTCTCCCCTATATCTCCTCTCCTCTCTCCCTCCTCTCCCTCTCCTCTATATCTCCTCTCCTCTCTCCCTATATCTCCTCTCCTCTCTCCTCTATATCTCCCTCCCTCTCTCCTATATCTCCCTCTCCTCTCTCCCTATATCTCCTCTCCTCTCTCCTATATCTCCTCTCCTCTCTCCTATATCTCCTCTCCTCTCTCCTATATCTCCCCTCTCCTCTCTCCTATATCTCCTCTCCTCTCTCCTATATCTCCTCTCCTCTCTCCTATATCTCCTCTCCTCTCTCTCCTATATCTCCTCTCCCCTCTCTCCTATATCTCCTCTCCTCTCTCCT
Source organism: Oncorhynchus nerka (assembly GCF_034236695.1). Lineage (NCBI taxonomy): Eukaryota > Metazoa > Chordata > Actinopteri > Salmoniformes > Salmonidae > Oncorhynchus > Oncorhynchus nerka. The sequence continues at coordinate 91,904,803 of NC_088407.1, forward strand.
ATATCTCCTCTCTCTCCTATATCTCCTCCCCTCCTCTCCCATATCTCCTCTCCCCATATCTCCTCTCTCCTATATCTCCTCTCCTCTCTCCCCGATATCTCCTCTCCTCTCTCCCATATCTCCTCTCCCTCTCTCCTATATCTCCTCTCCTCTCTCCTATATCTCCTCCTCCTCCTCCTCCTATATCTCCTCTCTCCTATATCTCCTCTCCTCTCTCCTATATCTCCCTCTCTCCTCCTATATCTCCTCTCCTCTCTCCTATATCTCCTCTCTCCTCTCTCCCTATATCTCCTCTCCCTAGATCCTATATCTCCTCTCCTCCTCTCTCCTATATCTCCTCTCCTCTCTCCTATATCTCCTCTCCTCTCTCCTCCTCTCCTCTATATCTCCTCTCCTCTCCCTATATCTCCTCTCCTCTCCTCCTATATCTCCTCCTCTCTCCTCTATCTCTTCCCTATATCTCCTCTCTCCTATATCTCCTCTCCCCCTCTCTCCTATATCTCCTCTCCTCTCTCCTATATCTCCTCTCTCTCCTCTCCTCTCCTCCTCTCTCCTATATCTCCTCTCCTCTCTTCTATATCTCCTCCTCTCTCCTATATCTCCTCTCCTCTCCGATATCTCTCCTCTCCTATATCTCCCTCTCCTTTCCTCTCCCTCCTATATCTCCTCTCCTCTCTCCTATATCTCCTCTCCCCTCTATATCTCCTCTATATCTCCTATATCTCCTCTCTCTCCTCCTATATCTCCTCTCCCCTCTCTCCTATATCTCCTCTCCCTCTCTCCTATATCTCCTCTCCTCTCTCCTATATCTCCTCTCCTCTCTCCTATATCTCCTCTCCTCTCTCCTATATCTCCTCTCTCCTATATCTCCCTCTCCCTCTCTCCGATCTCCTCTCTCTATATCTCCTCTCCTCTCTCCTATATCTCCTCTCTCCTATATCTCCTCTCTCTATATCTCCTCTCTCCTCCTATATCTCCTCTCCTCTCTCCTATATCTCCTCTCCTCTCTCCTATATCTCCTCTCCTCTCTCCTATATCTCCTCTCCTCTCTCCTATCTCCTCTCTCTCCTCTCTCCCTCTATATCTCCTCTCCTCTCTCCTATATCTCCTCTCCTCTCTCCTATATCTCCTCTCTCCTCTATATCTCCTCTCCCTCTCTCCTATATCTCCTCTCCTCTCTCCTCTATATCTCCTCTCCCCTCCTCTCCTCTCTCCTCATATCTCCTCTCCTCTCTCCTATATTCCCTCTCTCCCTCTATCTCCTCTCCTCTCTCCTATATCTCCTCTCTCCTATATCTCCTATCCTCTCTCTCTCTATATCTCCTCTCCTCTCCTATATCTCCTCTCCTCTCTCCCCTCTATATCTCCTCTCCTCTCTCCTATATCTCCTCTCTCCTCTCCCTATATCTCCTCTCCTCTCCTATATCTCCCTCTCTCCTCTCCCTATATCTCCTCCTCCTCTCTCCTCCTATATCTCCTCTCCCTCTCTTCCTATATCTCCTCTCCTCTCTCCTATATCCTCTCCTCCTCTCCTATATCTCCTCTCTCCTAATCTCCCCTCCTCCTCTCTCTATATCTCCTCTATATCTCCCTCCTCTCCCTATATCTCCTCTCTCCTATATCTCCTCTCCCTCTCTCCTCTCTCCTCTATCTCTCCCTATATCTCCTCTCCTCTCTCCTATATCTCCTCCTCTCCTCTCTCCTCCTATATCTCCTCTCTCCTCTCTCCTATATCTCCTCCTCTCCTCTCTCCTATATCTCCTCTCCCCTCTCTCCTATATCTCCTCTCCTCTCTCTATATCTCCTCTCTCTATATATCCTCTCTCCTCCCTATATCTCCTCCCTCTCTCCTATATCTCCTCTCTCTCTCTCCTCCTCCTATATCTCCTCTCCTCTCTCCTATATCTCCTCTCCTCTCTCCTCCTATATCTCCTCTCTCCTCTCCCTCTCCTCTCCTATCTCCTCTCTCCCTATCCTCTCCCCCTATATCTCTCCTCTCTCCTATATCTCCTCTCTCCTCCTCCTATATCTCCTCTCCTCTCTCCTATATCTCCTCTCCTCTCTCCTATATCTCCTCTCTCCTCTCCTCTCCTATATCTCCTCTCCTCCTCTCTCCTATATCTCCTCTCCTCTCTCTATATCTCCTCTCCTCCTATATCTCCTCTCTCCTCTCTCCTATATCTCCTCTCCTCTCTCCTATCTCCTCTCCTCTCTCTCCTATATCTCCTCTCCTCCTATATCTCCCTCCTATATCTCCTCTCCCTCTCTCCTATATCTCCCTCTCTCTCCTATATCTCCTCTCCTCTCTCCTATATCTCCTCTCTCCTCTCTCTCTCTCCTATATCTCCTCTCCTCTCCCTATATCTCCTCTCCTATATCTCCTCTCCTCCTCTCCTGTATCTCCTCTCCTCTCTCTCCCATATATCTCCTCTCCCCCTCTCTCTCCTATATCTCCTCTCCTATCTCCTCCTATATCTCCTCTCTCTATATCTCTCCCTCTATATCTCCTCTCCTCTCTCCTATATCTCCTCTCCTCTCTCCTATATCTCCTCTCTCTCTCCTATATCTCCTCTCCTCTCTCCTATATCTCCTCTCCCTCTCTCCTATATCTCCTCTCTCCTCTCTCCTATATCTCCTCTCCTCTCCTCTATATCTCCTCTCCTCTCTCCTATATCTCCTCTCTCCTCCTATCTCTCTCCTATATCCTCTCTCCTATATCTCCTCCCTCTCTCCTATATCTCCTCTCCTCTCTCCTCTCTCCCTATATCTCCTCTCCTCTCTCCTATATCTCCTCTCCTCTCTCTCCTATATTTCTCCCTCCTCTCCTCTCTCCTATATCTCCTCTCCTCTCTCCTATATCTCCTCTCCTCTCTCCTATATCTCCTCCCCTTCTCCTATCTCCTCTCCTATATCTCCTCTCCCCTCTCTCCTATATCTCCTCTCCTCTCCCATCTCCTCTCCTCTCTCCCATATCTCCTCTCTCCCTATATCTCCTCTCCTATATCTCCTCTCCTCTCTCCTCTCCTATATCTCCTCCTCTCCTCTCTCCTATATCTCCTCTCCTCTCCTATATCTCCTCTCTCCTCTCTCCTCTATATCTCCTCTCTCTCCTATATCTCCTCTCTCTCCTCTCCTCTTCTATATCTCCTCCTCTCTCTCCTATATCTCCTCTCCTCTCTCCTATATCTCCTCTCCCTCTCTCCTCCTATATATCTCCTCTCCCCTCTCTCCTATATCTCCTCTCCTCTCTCTCCTATATCTCCTCTCCCTCTCTCCTATATCTCCTCTCCTCTCTCCTCTATCTCCCTCTCCCTCTTCTATATCTCCCTCTCCCTCCTCTCCTCCTATATCTCCTCTCCTCTCCTATATCTCCTCCTCCTCTCCCTATCTCCTCTCCTCTCTCCTCTCCTATATCTCCTCTCCCTCTCTCCTATATCTCCTCTCTCCTATATCTCCTCTCTCCTATCTCCTCCTCTAGCTCCTCTCCTCTCTCCCTATATCTCCTCCTCCTCTCCTCTATATCTCCTCTATCTCCTCTCCTATCTTATATCTCCTATCCTCATCTCCCTATATCTCCTCTCCTATCTCTCTCTCCGCTATATCTCCTCTCTCCTCTCTCCTATATCTCCTCTCCTCTCCCTCCTATATCTCCTCTCCTCCTATATCTCCTCTCCTCTCTCCTATATCTCCTCTCCCTCCTCCTATATCTCCTCTCCTCTCTCCTATATCTCTCCTCTCTCTCCTATATCTCCTCTCCTCTCTCCCCATATCTCCTCTTCTCCTTATCTCCTCCCTCTCTCCTCTATATCTCCTCTCCTTCTTCTATATCTCCTCTCCCTTCTTCTCTCCCATATCTCCTCTATCTCCTCCCATCTCCTCTTTCCTCCTCTATATCTCCTCTCCTATATCTCTCCTATATCTCCTCTCCTCCTATATCTCCTCCTATCTCCTCTCCTCTCTCTATCTCCTCTCTCCTATATCTCCTCTCCTCTCTCCTATATCTCCCTCTCCTCTCTCCTATATCTCCTCTCCTCTCTCTCTATATCTCCTCTCTCTCCTATATCTCCTCCCTCCTCCTGTATCTCTCCTCTCCTCCTATATCTCTCCTCTATATCTCCTCCTCCCATCTCCTCTATCTCCCTCTCCTCTCTCCTCTCCTCTCTCTCCTATATCCTCTCCTCTCTCCGATATCTCCTCCCCCTCCTCCCATCTCCTCCTCTCTCCTATCTCCTCTCTCCTCCTCTATATCTCCTCTCTCCTATATCTCCTTCCTCTCCTTATATCTCTCTCCTCTATATCTCCTCTCCTCTCTCCTATATCTCCTCTCCTCTCTCCTATATCTCCTCTCCCTCTCTCCTATATCTCCTCTCTCTCCTCCCTCTCCTATATCTCCTCTCCTTCCTATATCTCTCCTCCTCTCCTCTCCTCCTCTCTCCTATATCTCCTCTCTCTCTCCTCTCTCCCATATCTCCCTCTCTCTCTATATCTCCTCTCCCTCTCTCCCATATCTCCTATCTCCTCTCCTCTCTCCTATATCTCCTCTCTCTCCTATATCTCTTCTCTCTCCTATATCTCTCCTCCTCTCCTATATCTCTCCCTCTATATCTCCCTCTCCCTCTCTCCTCCTATATCTCCTCTCCTCTCTCCTATATCTCTCTCCTCTCTCCTCCCATATCTCCTCTCCTCTTCTCCTATATCTCCTCTCCTCTCTCCCTCCTCCCTCTCTATATCTCCTCTCTCTCCTATATCTCCCCTCCTCTCTCCTATATCTCCTCTCTCTCTCTCGCTCCTATATCTCCTCTCTCCCTCTCTCCTATATCTCCTCTCCTCTCTCCTCCCCTCTCTCCTATATCTCCTCTCCTCTCTCTCCTGATATCTCCTCTCCTCTCCTATATCTCCTCTCCCCTATCTCCTCTCTCCTCCTATCTCCTCTCCTCTCTCCTATATCTCCTCTCTCTCTATATCTCCTCTCCCTATATCTCCTCTCCTCCTCTCTCTCCTCTCTTCTATATCTCTCCTCTCTCCTATATCTCCTCTCCTCTCCCATATCTCCTCCCTCTCTCCTCTCTCTCCTTCTCTATATCTCCTGTCTCCCTATATCTCCTCTCTCCTCCCATATCTCCTCTCCTCTCTCCTCTATATCTCCTCTCTCCTATATCTCCTCCTCCTCTCCTCTCCTCTCTCCTATATCTCCTCTCCTCTCTCCTATATCTCCTCTCCTCTCTCCTATATCTCCTCTCTCCTATATCTCCTCTCCCCTCTCTCCTATATCTCCTCTCCTCTCTCCTCTATATCTCCTCTCCTCTCTTCTATATCTCCTCTCCTCTCTCCTATATCTCCTCCCTCTCTCCTATATCTCCTCTCCTCTCTCCTATATCTCCTCTCCTCTCTCCTATATCTCCTCTCCTCTCTCCTCGATATCTCCTCTCTCCCCTTCTATATCCCTCTCCTCTCTCCTATATCTCCTCTCTCTCTCTCCTCCTATATCTCCTCTCCTCTCTCCTATATCTCCTCTCCTCTCTCCTCTATATCTCCTCTCCCTCTCTCCTATATCTCCTCTCTCCTATATCTCCTCTCCTCTCTCTCCTCTCTCCTATATCTCCTCTCCTCTCCCTATATCTCCTCTCCTCTCTCCTATATCTCCTTCCCTCCTATATCTCCTCCTATATCTCCTCTCCTCTCTCCCTATATCTCCTCTCCTTCTCCTCCTCCTCTCCTCTCTCCTATATCTCCTCTCCTCTCTCCTATATCTCCTCTCTCCTATATCTCCTCTCCTCTCTCCTATATCTCCCTCTCCTCTCTCCTCTATATCTCCTCTCCTCTCTCCTATATCTCCCTCCTCTCTCCTCTATATCTCCTCCTCTCCCTCCTCTCCTCTCTCCTATATCTCCCTCCTCTCTCCTCTATATCTCCTCCTCTCTCTCCCTCCTCTATATCTCCTCTCCTCTCTCCTATATCTCTCTCCTCTCTCCTATATCTCCTCTCTCCTATATCTCCTCTCCCTCCTATATCTCCTCTCCTCTCCTATATCTCCTCTCCTTCTCCCTCCTATATCTCCTCTCCTCCCAGCATCTCGAGATATCTCCTCTCCTCTCTCCTCTATCTCTCCTCTCCCTAGATCTCCTCTCTCTCCTATATCTCCTCTCTCCTCCTCCTCTCTCCTATATCTCCTCTCCTCTCCCTCCCTCTCTCCTATATCTCCTCTCCCTTCTCCTATATCTCCTCTCCCTCTCTCCTATATCTCCTCCTCTCTCCTCTCCTCCTTCTCTCCTCCTCTCTCCTCCTATATCTCCTCTCCTCCTCCCATATCTCCCTCTCTCCTTCCCTCTCCTCTCTCATCCTCCTTCTCCTCCTATATCTCCCTCCTCTCCTATATCTCCTCTCCTCCTCCTATATCTCCTCTCCCTCCCTCTATCTTCCTTCCTCTCTCCCTATAGCTCTCCTCCTCCTCTCTCCTCCTATATCTCCTCCTCCTATATCTCCTCTCCCTCTCTCCGATATCTCCTCCCTCCTATATCTCCTCTCCTCTCTCCTCTCCTCTCTCCTATATCTCTCTCTCCTCTCTCCTATATCTCCTCTCCTCTCTCCCTATATCTCCTCCTCTCCTATATCTCCTCTCCTTCTCCTATATCTCCCTCTCTCCTATATCTCCTCTCCCTCTCTCCTCTATATCTCCTCTCTCCTATATCTCCTCTCCGATATCTCCTCTCTCCTCTATATCTCCTCTCTCCTATATCTCCTCTCCTCTCCTCTCCCTCTCTCCCTATATCTCCTCTCCTCTCTCCTATATCTCCTCTCCTCTCTCCTATATCTCCTCTCTCCTATATCTCCTCTCCCCTCCTATATCTCCTCTCTCCCTATATCTCCTCTCCTCTCTCCTATATCTCCTCTCTCTCCCTATATCTCCTCCTCTCTCCTATATCTCCTCTCCTCCCATATCTCTCTCTCCTATATCTCCCTCTCCTCTCTCCCTATATCTCCTCTCCTCTCTCCTCTATATCTCCTCTCCTCCTCTTCCTATATCTCCTCTCTCCTCTCTCTCCCTATATCTCCTCTCCTCTCTCCCATATCTCCTTCTCCTCTCTCCCTCTCTCTCCTCTCTCCTATATCTCCTCCCTCTCTCCTCTATATCTCCTGTCTCCTTATATCTCCTCTCCCTCTCTCCTCTATCTCCATCTCCTCTCTCCTCTATATCTCCTCTCCCCTCTCCTCTCTCCTATATCTCCTCTCCTCTCTCCTATATTCCTCTCCTCTCCTCTCCTCCTATATCTCCCTCTCCTCCTCTCTCCTATATCTCCTCCTCCTATATCTCCTCTCCCTCTCTCCGATATCTCCTTCTTCCCTCTTCTATATCTCCTTCTCCTTCTCCTCCTATCTCCCTCCCTCTCTCATATATCTCCTTTCCTATATCTCCCTTCCTCCCATCTCCTCTCTCCTATATCTCCTCCTCCTCTCTCCTATATCTCCTCTCCCCCTCTCTCCTATATCTCCTTCTCCTCTCTCTCCTATATCTCCTCTCCTCTCTCCCATATCTCCTCTCTCCTATATATCCTCTCCTCTCTCCTATATCTCCTCTCCTCTCTCCTATATCTCCCTCCTCTCCTATCTCCCTCTCCTATATCTCCTATCTCCTCTCTCCTATATCTCCTCTCTCCTATATCTCCCTCTCCTCTCTCCTATATCTCCTCTCCCTCTCCTATATCTCCTCTCCTATCTTCTCTCTCCGATATCTCCTCTCCTATATCTCCTCTCTCCTCTCCTATATCTCCTCTCCTCTCTCCTCTCCTCTCTCCTATATCTCCTCTCCTCCTTCTATCTCTCCTCTCCCTCTCCTATATCTCCTCTCCTCTCTCCTCTCCTCTCTCCTATATCTCCTCTCCCTCCTCTCTCCTATATCTCCTCTCCTCTCTCCTCTCCTCTCCCTTCTATATCTCCTCTCTCCTATATCCCTCCTCTCTCCCCATATCTCCTCCCCTCTCTCCTATTTCTCCTCCTCTCTCCTATATCTTCTCTCTCTCCTCTATATCTCCTGTCTCCTCTCTCCTCTCTCCTATATCTCCCTCCCTCCTCTATATCTCCTCTCTCCTATATCTCCTCTCCTATATCTCCTCTCCCCTCCTCCCATATCTCCTCTCCCTCTCCTATATCTCCTCTCCCTCTCTCCTATATCTCCTCTCTCCTATATCTCCTCTCCCCTCTCTCCTATATCTCCTCTCTCCTCTCCTCTATATCTCATCTCCTCCTATATCTCCTCTCTCTCCTATATCTCCTCCTCTCTCCTATATCTCCTCTCCTCCTCTCTCCCTATCTCCTCTCCTCTCCTATATCTTCCCTCTCTCCCTATATCTCCTCTCCTCTCTCCTCTATATCTCCTCTCCCATATCTCTCCTCTCTTATATCTCCTCTCTCCCTCTATATCTCCTCTCCTCTCTCCTCTCCTATATCTCCTCTCCTCTCTCCTATATCTCCTGTCCTCTCTCCTATATCTCCTCTCTCCTATATCTCCTCTCCTCTCTCCTATATCTCCTCTCCTCCCTCTCTCCCTCTCTCCCATATCTCTCCTCCCTATAGCTCCATATCTCCTCCCCTCTCTCCTATATCTCCTCTCCCTCTCCTATATCTCCTCCTCTCCTCTCCTCTCTCCTATATCTCCTCTCCTCTCCTATATCTCACCTCCTCTCTCCTCTCCTCTCCTCTCTCCTCTCCTCTCCCCTCCTCCTATATCTCCTCCCCCTCTCCTATCCTCTCCTTCCTCTCCTCTCTCCTATATCTCCTCTCTCCTATATCTCCTCTCTCTCTCCCTCTATATCTCCTCTCCCTCTCCTATATCTCCTCTCCTCCTCCTATATCTCCTCCTCCCTCTCTCCTATATCTCCTCTCCCTCTCTCCTATATCTCCTCTCCTCCTCTCTCCTCTCTCCTATATCTCCTCTCCTCTCTCCTATATCTCCTCTCCTCTCCTCTATATCTCCTCTCCTCTCCCATATCTCTCATCTCCTCTCTCCTATATCTCCTCTCCCTCCCTATAGCTCTCCTCTCCTCTATATCTCCTCTCCTCTCTCCTATATCTCCTCTCCTCTCTCCTATATCTCCTCTCCCTCTATCTCCTATATCTCCTCTCCCCTCTCTCCTATATCTCCTCTCCTCTCTCCTATATCTCCTCTTCTATATCTCCTCTCTCCTATATCTCCTCTCCTCTCTCCTATATCTCCTCTCCTCTCTCCTATATCTCCTCTCCCTCTCTCTCCTATATCTCCTCTCCTCTCTCCTCCTATATCTCCTCTCTCCTATATCTCCTCCTCTCCTCCTCTCTCCTATCTCCTCTCCTCTATATTTCCCTCCCCATATCTCCTCTCCTCTCTCCTATATCTCCTCTCCCTCTCTCCTATATCTCCTCTCCTCCTCCCTCTCCTCTCTCTTTCTCTATATCTCCTCCCTCCTATATCTCCTCTCTCCTCTCTCCTATATCTCCTCTCCTCTCTCCTATATCTCCTCTCCCTCCGAGATCTCCTATATCTCCTCTCCTCTCTCCTATATCTCCTCTCTCCTCTATATCTCCTCTCCTCCTCTCTCCTATATCTCCTCTCCTCCTCCTATATCTCCTCTCCTCTCTCCTATATCTCCTCTCCTCTCTCTATATCTCCTCTCCTCTCTCCTATATCTCCTCTCCTCTCTCCTATATCTCTCTCCTTCTCTCTCCTCTCTTCTCCTATATCTCCTCTCCTCTCTCTCCTATATCTCCTCTCCTCTCTCCTATATCTCCTCTCCTCCTATATCTCCTCTCCCTCTCTCATATATCTCCTCTCCCTCCTCCTATATCTCCTCTCCTCTCTCCTATATCTCCCTCTCCTCTCTCCTATATCTCCTCTCCCTCTCTCTCCTCTATCTCTCTCCTCTCTCCTATATCTCCTCTCCTCTCTCCTATATCTCCTTCTCTCCTATATCTCCTCTCCTCTCTCCTATATCTCCTCTCTCCTATATCTCCCTCCCCCTCTCTCCTATATCTCCTCTCCTCTCTCTCCTCTCTCTCTCTCTCCTCTCTCCTATATCTCCTCTCCTCTCTCCTATATCTCCTCTCCCCTCTCTCTATATCTCCTCTCCCTATCTCTCTATATCTCCTCTCTCCTCCCATATCTCTCTCTCTCTCTATATCTCCTCCTCCTCTCCTATATCTCCTCTCCTCTCTCCTATATCTCCTCTCCTCTCTCCTATATCTCCTCTCTCCTATATCTCCTCTCCTCTCTCCTATATCTCCTCTCCTCTCTCCTCTATATCCTCTCCTCTCTCCTATATCTCCTCTCCTCTCTCCTATATATCTCCTCTCCTCCTCTATATCTCCTCTCCTCTCTCCTCCTATATCTCCTCTCCTATATCTCCTATATCTCCTCTCCCCTCTCTCCTATATCTCCCTCCTCTCCTCTCTCCTCTATATCTCCTCTCTCCTCTCCTCTCTCCTATATCCCCTCTCTCCTATATCTCCTCTCTCCCTCTCTCCTATATCTCCTCTCCTATATCTCCTCTCCTCTCTCCTATATCTCCTCTCCTCTCCTATATCTCCTCTCCCCCTCTCTCCTCTCTCTCTCCCTATCTCCTCTCCTCTCCTCTCCTCTCTCCCATATCTCCTCTCCCTCTCCTCTCCCTCCTATATCTCATCTCCTATATCTCCTCTCCTCTCTCTATATCTCCTCTCCCTCTCTCCTATATCTCCTCTCCTCTCTCCTATATCTCCTCTCCTCTCCTATATCTCTCCTCCTATATCTCCTCCTCCTCCTCTCCTCTATATCTCCTCTCCCTCTCTCCTATATCTCCTCTCTCCTATATCTCCTCTCCCTTCTCCCATCTCCTCTCTCCTCCCTATATCTCCTCTCCCCTCTCTCCTCCTATCTCCTCTCCTCCTCTCCCTATATCTCCTCTCCTCTCTCCTCTATATCTCCTCTCCTATCTCCCTGTCTCCTCTCCCTCTCTCCTATATCTCCTCTCTATATCTCTCCTCTCTCCTCTCTCTCTCCGATATCTCCTCTCCTCTCCTATATCTCCTCTCTCTCAATTCCATATCCTCTCTCTCCTCTCTCCCCCTCTATATCTCCTCTCCCTCTCTCCCTATATCTCCTCTCCCCTCCTCTCCTCTCTCCTATATCTCCTCTCCTCTCCCTATATCTCTCCTCCTCCTATATCTCCTCCTCCCTCTCTCCTCCTCCTATATCTCCTCTCCTCTCTTCCTCCCTATATCTCCTCTCCTCTCCTATATCTCCTCTCCTCTCTCCTATATCTCCTCTCCCTCTCTCCTATATCTCCTCCTCTCCCCTCCTCTCTTCTCCTATATCTCCTCCTCTCTCTATATCTCCTCTCCTCTCTCCTATATCTCCTCTCCTCCTCCTATATCTCCTCTCTCTCTCCTATATCTCCTCTCCTCTCTCCTATATCTCCTCCTCTCCTATCCTCCCTATATCTCCTCTCTCTCCTATATCTCCTCTCCTCTCTCCTATATCTCCTCTCTCCTATATCTCTCCTCTCTCCTATATCTCCTCTCCTCTCTCCTCTATCTCCTCTCTCCTCTCCCCGATATCTCCTCTCCTCCTCCTATATCTCCTCTCCTCTCTCCCCCTATATCTCCTCTCCTCTCCCTATCTCCTCCTCCTCTCTCCTATATCTCTCCCTCCTATATCTCCTCTCCTCTCTCTCTCCTATATCTCCTCTCCCTCTCCTATATCTCCTCTCCTATCCTCCTCTCCTCTATATCTCCTCTCCTCTCCTATATCTCTCCTCTCTCTCCTCTCTCCTCCCTATATCTCCTCTCCTCCCTCTCTCCTCTCCTCTCCCTATATCTCCTCCTCTCCTCTCTCCTCTCTCCTATATCTCCTCTCTCCTCTCTCCTATATCTCCTCTCCTCTCTCCTATATCTCCTCTCCTCTCTATATCTCCTCTCCTCCTCTCCCTCCCCTCTCCTATCTCCTCTCCTCCTCCTATATCTCCCTCTCTCCTCTATATCTCCTCTCCTCTCTCCTCTATATCTCCTCTCTCTCTATATCTCCTCTATATCTCCTCTCCTCTCTCCTATATCTCCTCTCCTCTCTCCTATATCTCCTCTCCTCCTCTCCTATATCTCCTCTCCCTCTCTCCTATATCTCCCTCTCTCCTCTCCTCTCCTATATCTCCCTCTCCCTCCTCTCTCTCTCCTCTCTCCTATATCTCCTCTCCTATATCTCCCCTCTCTCCTCTCTCCTATATCTCCCCTCTCCTCTCCTCCTCTATATCTCCTGTCTCTCTCCTCTCTCCTATATCTCCTCTCCTCTATCTCCTCTCTCCTATAGCTCCTCTCCCCTCTCTCCCATATCTCCTCTCCTCTCTCCTATATCTCCTCTCCTCTCTCTATATCTCCTCTCTCCTCCTATATCTCCTCTCCTCCTCTCTCTATCTCTCCTCTCCTCTCCTATATCTCCTCTCCTCTCTCCTATCTCCTCTCCTCTCTTCTATATCTCCTCTCCTCTCCTATATCTCCTCTCCCTCTCTCCTATATCTCCTCTCCCTCTCCTATATCTCCCTCTCCTCTCTCCTCTCCTCTCTCTCCTTATCTCCTCTCCTCTCCTATATCTCCTCTCTCTCCTATATCTCCTCTCCTCTCTCTCCTATATCTCCTCTCTCCTATATCTCCTCTCCTCTCTCCTATATCTCCTCCTCTCCCTCTATATCCTCTCTCTCTCTCTCTCTCCTATATCTCCTCTCCTCTCTCCTATATCTCCTCTCCTCTCTCCTATATCTCCTCTCCTCCTCTCTCCCCTCTCCTATATCTCCTCTCCTCTCTCCTATATCTCCTCTCCTCTCTCCTATATCTCCTCTCTCCTATATCTCCTCTCCTCCTCCTCTCCCTCTCCTATATCTCCTCTCCTCCTATATCTCCTCTCCGGAGATCTCCTCCCTCCTCTCCTATCTCCTCTCTCCTATATCTCCTCTCTCTCCTATATCTCCTCTCTCCCCTCTTCTCTCTCCTCTCTCCTATATCTCCTCTCCCTCTCCTCCTCTCCTATATCTCCTCTCCCTCTCTCCTCTCTCTCCCGATATCTCCTCTCCCTCTCTCCTATATCTCCTCCCTCTCTCCCTCCTATATCTCCTCTCCTCTCCTATATCCTCTCCCTCTCTCCTATATCTCCTCTCCCTCTCCTTTATCTCCTCTCCTATATCTCCTCTCCCTCTCTCCTATATCTCCTCTCCTCTCTCCTATATCTCCTCTCCTCTCTCCTATATCTCCTCTCTCTCCTCTCCTCTCCTCTCCCCATATCTCCTACTCCCTCTCCCTCCTATATCTCCTCTCCTATATCTCCTCCTCCTCTATATCTCCTCTCCTCTCTCTATATCTCCTCTCCTCTCTCCTATATCTCCTCTCTATATCTCCTCTCCTCTCTCCTATATCTCCTCTCCTCTCTCCTATATCTCCTCTCCCTCTCTCCTATATCTCCTCTCCTCTCTCCTATATCTCCTCTCCCCTCTCTCTATATCTCCTCCCTCTCTCCTATATCTCCTCTCCTCTCCCGATCTATATCTCCTCTCCTCTCTCCTATATCTCCTCTCTCCTCTATCTCCCCTCTCCTCTCCCTATATCTCCTCTCTCTCCTATATCTCCTCCTCTCTCCCTCTCCCTCTCTCCTATATCTCCCTCTCCTCTCTCCTATATCTCCTCTCCCTCTCTCTCCTATCTCCTCTCCTATATCTCCTATAGCTCCTCTCTCCTCTCTCCTATATCTCCTCTCCCCTCCCCTCCTCTCCTCCTATATCTCCTCTCCTCTCTCCTATATCTCCTCTCTCCTCTCCCTCCCTCCCGATATCTCCTCTCCTCTCTGCTATATCTCCTCTCCCTCCTCTCCTATATCTCCTCTCCTCTCTCCCTATCCTCTCCTAATCCCCTCTCCTCTATATCTCTCTCTCCTATATCTCCTCTCCTCTCTCCTATATCTCCTCTCTCCTCCTATATCTCTCTCTCTCTCCTATATCTCCTCTCCTCTCTCCTATATCTCCTCTCCTCTCTCCTATATCTCCTTCTCTCCCTCCTATCTCCTCTCTCCTCTCTCTCTCTATATCTCCTCTCCTCTCTCCTATATCTCCTCTCCTCTCTCCTATATCTCCTCTCTCCTATATCTCCTCTCCTCTCTCCTATATCTCCTCTCCTCTCTCCTATATCTCCTCTCCTCTCTCCTATATCTCCTCTCCTCTCTCCTATATCTCCTCTCCTCTCTCCTATATCTCCTCTCCTCTCTCCTATATCTCCTCTCCCTATCTCCTCTCCTCTCTCTCCTCCTCCCATATCTCCTCCCCTCTCTCCTATCTCCTCTCCTCTCTCCTATATCTCCTCTCCTCTCTCCTATATCTCCTCTCCTCTCCTCATATCTCCTCTCTCTCCTATATCTCCTCCTCTCTCCCCTATATCTCCTCTCCTCTCTTCTATATCTCCTCTCCTCTCTCCTATATCTCCTCTCCTCTCTCCTATATCTCCTCTCCCCTCTCTCCTATATCTCCTCTCCTCTCTCCTATATCTCCTCCTCTCTCCTCTCTCCCTCTCTCCTATATCTCCCTTCTCTCCTCTCTCCTATATCTCCTCTCTCCTCTCTCCTATATCTCCTCTCCTCTCTCCTCCTATATCTCCTCTCCTCTCTCCTATATCTCCTCTCCTCTCCCTATATCTCCTCTCCTCCTCTCCTATATCTCCTCTCCTCTCTCCTATCTCCTCTCTCTCTCCTCCCTCCTCCTATATCTCCTCTCCTCTCTCCTATATCTCCTCTCTCCTATATCTCCTCTCCTCTCTCCTATATCTCCCTCTCCTCTCTCCTATATCTCCTCTCCTCTCCCCTCCCCTCTCTATATCTCCTCTCCTCTCTCCTATATCTCCTCTCCCTATATCTCCTCTCCTCTCTCCTATATCTCCTCTCCTCTCTCCTCTATATCTCCTCTCTCCTATATCTCCTCTCCTCTCTCCTATATCTCCTCTCCTCTCTCCTCTATATCTCCTCTCTCCTATATCTCCTCTCTCCTATATCTCCTCTCCCCTCTCTCCTATATCGCCTTTCCTCTCTCCTATATCTCCTCTCCTCTCTCCTATATCTCCTCTCCTCTCTCCTATATCTCCTCTCTCCTATATCTCCTCTCCCCTCTCTCCTATATCTCCTCTCCTGTCTCCTCTATATCTCCTCTCCTCTCTTCTATATCTCCTCTCCTCTCTAGAGACTGTAACGCTCTAACTAGACAATAGAGACTGTAGCACTCTGACTAGACAATAGAGACTGTAGCACTCTGACTAGACAATAGAGACTGTAACACTCTGACTAGACAATAGTGACTGTAACACTGACTGTAGACAATAGAGACTAACACTCTGACTAGACAATAGAGACTGTAGCACTCTGACTAGACAATAGAGACTGTAACACTGACTGTAGACAATAGAGACTGTAGCACTCTGACTGTAGACAATAGAGACTAACACTCTGACTAGACAATAGAGACTGTAACACTCTGACTAGACAATAGAGACTGTAACACTCTGACTGTAGACAATAGAGACTGTAGCACTCTGACTGTAGACAATGGAGACTGTAATACTCTGACTAGACAATAGAGACTGTAGCACTCTGACTGTAGACAATAGAGACTGTAGCACTCTGACTAGACTATAGAGACTGTAGCACTCTGACTAGACAATAGAGACTGTAACACTCTGACTGTAGACAATAGAGACTGTAGCACTCTGACTGTAGACAATAGAGACTGTAGCACTCTGACTAGACAATAGAGACTGTAACGCTCTAACTAGACAATAGAGACTGTAACACTCTGACTGTAGACAATAGAGACTGTAGCACTCTGATTGTAGACAATAGAGACTGTAACACTCTGACTAGACAATAGAGACTGTAACACTCTGACTAGACAATAGAGACTGTAACACTCTGACTGTAGACAATAGAGACTGTAACACTCTGACTAGACAATAGAGACTGTAGCACTCTGACTAGACAATATAGACTGTAACACTCTGACTGTACACAATAGAGACTGTAGCACTCTGACTAGACAATAGAGACTGTAGCACTCTGACTAGACAATAGAGACTGTAGCACTCTGACTGTAGACAATAGAGACTGTAGCACTCTGACTAGACAATAGAGACTGTAGCACTCTGACTGTAGACAATAGAGACTGTAGCACTCTGACTGTAGACAATAGAGACTGTAACACTCTGACTGTAGACAATAGAGACTGTAGCACTCTGACTAGACAATATAGACTGTAACACTCTGACTGTAGACAATAGAGACTGTAGCACTCTGACTAGACAATAGAGACGGTAGCACTCTGACTAGACAATAGAGACTGTAGCACTCTGACTAGACAATAGAGACTGTAACACTCTGACTAGACAATGGAGACTGTAGCACTCTGACTAGACAATAGAGACTGTAACACTCTGACTGTAGACAATAGAGACTGTAGCACTCTGACTAGACAATAGAGACTGTAACACTCTGACTAGACAATAGAGACTTTAACGCTCTAACTAGACAATAGAGACTGTAACACTCTGACTGTAGACAATAGAGACTGTAACACTCTGACTGTAGACAATAGAGACTGTAGCACTCTGACTAGACAATAGAGACTGTAACACTCTGACTGTAGACAATAGAGACTGTAGCACTCTGACTGTAGACAATAGAGACTAACACTCTGACTAGACAATAGAGACTAACACTCTGACTGTAGACAATAGAGACTAACACTCTGACTGTAGACAATAGAGACTGTAGCACTCTGACTGCAGACAATAGAGACTGTAGCACTCTGACTGTAGACAATAGAGACTGTAGCACTCTGACTAGACAATAGAGACTGTAACGCTCTAACTAGACAATAGAGACTAACACTCTGACTAGACAATAGAGACTGTAACACTCTGACTAGACAATAGAGACTGTAACACTCTGACTGTAGACAATAGAGACTGTAGCACTCTGACTAGACAATAGAGACTGTAGCACTCTGACTGTAGACAATAGAGACTGTAGCACTCTGACTAGACAATATAGACTGTAGCACTCTGACTAGACAATAGAGACTGTAGCACTCTGACTAGACAATAGAGACTGTAGCACTCTGACTGTAGACAATAGAGACTGTAGCACTCTGACTGTAGGCAATAGAGACTGTAACACTCTGACTGTAGACAATAGAGACTGTAGCACTCTGACTGTAGACAATAGAGACTGTAGCACTCTGACTGTAGGCAATAGAGACTAACACTCTGACTAGACAATAGAGACTGTAGCACTCCGACTGTAGACAATAGAGACTGTAACACTCTGATTGTAGACAATAGAGACTGTAACACTCTGACCAGACAATAGAGACTGTAACACTCTGACTAGACAATAGAGACTGTAACACTCTGACTGTAGACAGTAGAGACTGTGGCACTCCGACTGTAGACAATAGAGACTAACACTCTGACTGTAGACAATAGAGACTGTAACACTCTGACTAGACAATAGAGACTGTAACACTCTGACTGTAGACAATAGAGACTGTAACGCTCTAACTAGACAATAGAGACTGTAACACTCTGACTAGACAATAGAGACTGTAGCACTCTGACTAGACAATAGAGACTGTAACACTCTGACTAGACAATAGAGACTTTAACGCTCTAACTAGACAATAGAGACTGTAACACTCTGACTGTAGACAATAGAGACTGTAGCACTCTGACTAGACAATAGAGACTGTAACACTCTGACTGTAGACAATAGAGACTGTAGCACTCTGACTGTAGACAATAGAGACTGTAACACTCTGACTGTAGACAATAGAGACTGTAGCACTCTGACTAGACAATAGAGACTGTAACACTCTGACTGTAGACAACACTCTGAGAGAGACTGTAGCACTCTGACTAGACAATAGAGACTGTAGCACTCTGACTAGACAATAGAGACTGTAGCACTCTGACTAGACAATAGAGACTGTAACACTCTGACTAGACAATGGAGACTGTAGCACTCTGACTAGACAATAGAGACTGTAACACTCTGACTGTAGACAATAGAGACTGTAGCACTCTGACTAGACAATAGAGACTGTAACACTCTGACTAGACAATAGAGACTTTAACGCTCTAACTAGACAATAGAGACTGTAACACTCTGACTGTAGACAATAGAGACTGTAACACTCTGACTGTAGACAATAGAGACTGTAGCACTCTGACTAGACAATAGAGACTGTAACACTCTGACTGTAGACAATAGAGACTGTAGCACTCTGACTGTAGACAATAGAGACTAACACTCTGACTAGACAATAGAGACTAACACTCTGACTGTAGACAATAGAGACTAACACTCTGACTGTAGACAATAGAGACTGTAGCACTCTGACTGCAGACAATAGAGACTGTAGCACTCTGACTGTAGACAATAGAGACTGTAGCACTCTGACTAGACAATAGAGACTGTAACGCTCTAACTAGACAATAGAGACTAACACTCTGACTAGACAATAGAGACTGTAACACTCTGACTAGACAATAGAGACTGTAACACTCTGACTGTAGACAATAGAGACTGTAGCACTCTGACTAGACAATAGAGACTGTGGCACTTTCACTGAACGTGCAATATTTCACCCTGCCATGTAGACAATAGAGACTGTAGCACTCTGACTAGACAATATAGACTGTAGCACTTTGACTTCCAGACAATAGAGACTGTAGCACTCTGACTAGACAATAGAGACTGTAGCACTCTGACTGTAGACAATAGAGACTGTAGCACTCTGACTGTAGGCAATAGAGACTGTAACACTTGACTGTAGACAAAAGAGACTGTAGCACTTTGACTGTAGACAATAGAGACTGTAGCACTCTGACTGTAGGCGATTTAATCGAGACCAACACTTGACTCTAGAGACAATAGAGACTGTAGCACTCTGACTGTAGACAATAGAGACTGTAACACTCTGATTGTAGACATTTTACAGAGACTGTAACACTCTGACCAGACAATAGAGACTGTAACACTCTGACTAGACAATAGAGACTGTAACACTTCTGAACTGTTAGACAGTAGAGACTGTGGCACTGACTGTAGACAAAAATAGAGACTAACACTCTGACTGTAGACAATAGAGACTGTAACACTTGACTAGACAATCAGAGACTGTAACACTCTGACTGTAGACAATAGAGACTGTAACGCTCTAACTAGACAATAGAGACTGTAACACTCTGACTAGACAATAGAGACTGTAGCACTTTTCGACTAGACAATAGAGACTAGATAACACTAGGAATGACTAGACAATAGAGACTTTAACGCCTAACTAGACAATAGAGACTGTAACACTCTGACTGTAGACAATAGAGACTGTAGCACTCTGACTAGACAATAGAGACTGTAACACTCTGACTGTAGACAATAGAGACTGTAGCACTCTGACTGTAGACAATAGAGACTAACACTCTGACTAGACAATAGAGACTAACACTCTGACTGTAGACAATAGAGACTAACACTCTGACTGTAGACAATAGAGACTGTAGCACTCTGACTGCAGACAATAGAGACTGTAGCACTCTGACTGTAGACAATAGAGACTGTAGCACTCTGACTAGACAATAGAGACTGTAGCACTCTGACTGTAGACAATAGAGACTGTAGCACTCTGACTAGACAATATAGACTGTAGCACTCTGACTAGACAATAGAGACTGTAGCACTCTGACTAGACAATAGAGACTGTAGCACTCTGACTAGACAATAGAGACTGTAGCACTCTGACTGTAGACAATAGAGACTGTAGCACTCTGACTGTAGGCAATAGAGACTGTAACACTATGACTGTAGACAATAGAGACTGTAGCACTCTGACTGTAGACACAGAGACTGTAACACTCTGACTGTAGACAATAGAGACTGTAACACTCTGACTAGACAATAGAGACTGTAACACTCTGACTGTAGACAATAGAGACTGTAACACTCTGATTGTAGACAATAGAGACTGTAACACTCTGACCAGACAATAGAGACTGTAACACTCTGACTAGACAATAGAGACTGTAACACTCTGACTGTAGACAGTAGAGACTGTGGCACTCCGACTGTAGACAATAGAGACTAACACTCTGACTGTAGACAATAGAGACTGTAACACTCTGACTAGACAATAGAGACTGTAACACTCTGACTGTAGACAATAGAGACTGTAACACTCTGACTAGACAATAGAGACTGTAACACTCTGACTGTAGACAATAGAGACTGTAGCACTCTGACTGTAGACAATAGAGACTGTAACACTCTGACTAGACAATAGAGCCTGTAGCACTCTGACTAGACAATAGAGACTGTAGCACTCTGACTGTAGACAGAGACTGTAACACTCTGACTGTAGACAATAGAGACTGTAGCACTCTGACTAGACAATAGAGACTGTAACACTCTGACTAGACAATAGAGACTGTAACACTCTGACTGTAGACAATAGAGACTGTAACACTCTGACTAGACAATCGAGACTGTAACACTCTGACTAGACAATAGAGACTGTAGCACTCTGATTGTAGACAATAGAGACTGTAACACTCTGACTGTAGACAATAGAGACTGTAGCACTCTGACTAGACAATAGAGACTGTAACACTCTGATTGTAGACAATAGAGACTGTAGCACTCTGACTGCAGACAATAGAGACTGTAACACTCTGACTGTAGACAATAGAGACTGTAGCACTCTGACCAGACAATAGAGACTGTAGCACTCTGATTGTAGACAATAGAGACTGTAACACTCTGATTGTAGACAATAGAGACTGTAACACTCTGACTGTAGACAATAGAGACTGTAGCACTCTGATTGTAGACAATAGAGACTGTAACACTCTGATTGTAGACAATAGAGACTGTAGCACTCTGATTGTAGACAATAGAGACTGTAACACTCTGATTGTAGACAATAGAGACTGTAACACTCTGACTGCAGACAATAGAGACTGTAACACTCTGACTGTAGACAATAGAGACTGTAACACTCTGACTGTAGACAATAGAGACTGTAGCACTCTGACTGTAGGCAATAGAGACTGTAACACTCTGACTGTAGACAATAGAGACTGTAGCACTCTGACTGTAGGCAATAGAGACTGTAACACTCTGACTGTAGACAATAGAGACTGTAACACTCTGACTGTAGACAATAGAGACTGTAGCACTCTGACTGTAGACAATAGAGACTGTAGCACTCTGACAGTAGACAACAAGAGTGTGTTTAGAAGTTAACAAGAAGACTATAATGTGTTAATCCATTTCCCTTGAGTTCAGTACTCTAAAGTGCTCTAAGAGTATAATGTGTTAATCCATTTCCCTTTTCCTCAGTACTCTGAAGAGCTTTGTATTCTGAAGCTGTCAGCCTGTATTAGTCCGGAACAAACACAATGTAATGACATTTCTTTATGTCATTAAATGCAGGTCTCTGACTCTCCCTCTCTCTCTGCCTCCGTCTCTGAGTTGATGACTCATGGTGCAATCATAACTGTCACGCCCTGACCATAGAGAGCCTTTTTAATTTGAGAACAAGGCTAACTAAATTCTACCTGCACATTGATTGTAGTACCCGCTAGAGCAAAACACTGGACCACTGCTACTCTAACTTCCACAATGCATACAAGGCCCTCCCCCGTCCTCCCTTTGGCAAATCTGACCATGACTCCATCTTGTTGCTCCCCTCCTATAGGCAGAAACTAAAACAGGAAGTGCACGTACTTAGGTCTATCCAATGCTGATCTGACCAATCAGATTCCACGCTTCAAGATTGCTTCGATCATGTGAACTGGGATATGTTCCAGATAGCAGATGATTGAAGTTAGTGAGGGAGATAAAAGTCTCCAACTTCAGCGATTTTTGCAATTCGTTCCAGTCACAGGCAGCAGAGAACTGGAACAAAAGGCGGCCAAATGAGGTGTTGGCTTTAGGGATGATCAGTGAGATACACCTGCTGGAGCGCGTGCTACGGGTGGGTGTTGCCATCGTGACCAGTGAACTGAGATAAGGCGGAGCTTTACCTAGCATGGACTTGTAGATGACCTGGAGCCAGTGGGTCTGGCGACAAATATGTAGCGAGGGCCAGCCGATTAGAGCATACAGGTCGCAGTGGTGGGTGGTATAAGGTGCTTTAGTAACAAAACGGATGGCACTGTGATAAACTGCATCCAGTTTGCTGAGTAGAGTATTGGAAGCTATTTTGTAGATGACATCGCCAAAGTCGAGGATCGGTAGGATAGTCAGTTTTACTAGGGTAAGTTTAGCGGCGTGAGTGAAGGAGGCTTTGTTGCGGAATAGAAAGCCGACTCTAGATTTGATTTTAGATTGGAGATGTTTGATATGAGTCTGGAAGGAGAGTTTACAGTCTAGCCAGACACCTAGGTACTTATAGATGTCCACATATTCTAGGTCGGAACCATCCAGGGTGGTGATGCTAGTCGGGCTTGCGGGTGCAGGCAGCGAATGGTTGAAAAACATGCATTTGGTTTTACTAGCGTTTAAGAGCAGTTGGAGGCCACGGAAGGAGTGTTGTATGGCATTGAAGCTAGTTTGGAGGTTAGATAACACAGTGTCCAAGGACGGGCCGGAAGTATACAGAATGGTGTCGTCTGCGTAGAGGTGGATCAGGGAATCGCCTGCAGCAAGAGCAACATCATTGATATATACAGAGAAGAGTCGGCCCGAGAATTGAACCCTGTGGCACCCCCATAGAGACTACCAGAGGACCGGACAGCATGCCCTCCGATTTGACACACTGAACTCTGCAAAGTAGTTGGTGAACCAGGCAAGGCAGTCATCAGAAAAACCGAGGCTACTGAGTCTGCCGATAAGAATATGGTGATTGACCGAGTCGAAAGCCTTGGCAAGGTCGATGAAGACGGCTGCACAGTACTGTCTTTTATCGATGGCGGTTATGATATCGTTTAGTACCTTGAGCGTGGCTGAGGTGCACCCGTGACCGGCTCAGAAACCAGATTGCACAGCGGAGAAGGTACGGTGGGATTCGAGATGGTCAGTGACCTGTTTGTTGACTTGGCTTTTGAAGACCTTAGATAGGCAGGGCAGGATGGATATAGGTCTGTAACAGTTTGGGTCCAGGGTGTCTCCCCCTTTATAGAGGGGGATGACTGCGGCAGCTTTCCAATCCTTGGGGACCTCAGACGATATGAAAGAGAGGTTGAACAGGCTGGTAATAGGGGTTGCGACAATGGAGGCGGATAGTTTCAGAAATAGAGGGTCCAGATTGTCAAGCCCAGCTGATTTGTACGGGTCCAGGTTTTGCAGCTCTTTCAGAACATCTGCTATCTGGATTTGGGTAAAGGAGAACCTGGAGAGGCTTGGGCGAGTAGCTGCGGGGGGGGCTTTGGCCGAGGTTGGAGTAGCCAGGATGAAGGCATGGCCAGCCATTGAGAAATGCTTGTTGAAGTTTTCGATAATCATGGATTTATCGGTGATGACCGTGTTACCTAGCCTCAGTGCAGTGGGCAGCTGGGAGGAGGTGCTCTTGTTCTCCATGGACTTCAGTGTCCCAGAACTTTTTGGAGTTAGAGCTACAGGATGCACATTTCTGCCTGAAGAAGCTAGCCTTAGCTTTCCTGACTGACTGCGTGTATTGGTTCCTGACTTATAGCCCACCCAATTTTACCTACCTCATCCCCATACTGTTTTTATTTATTTACTTTTCTGCTCTTTTGCACACCAGTATCTCTACCTGTACATGACCATCTGATCATTTATCACTCCAGTGCTAATCTGCAAAATTGTAATTATTCGCCTACCTCCTCATGCCTTTTGCACACAATGTATATAGACTCTCTTTTTTTCTACTGTGTTATTGACCTGTTAATTGTTTACTCCATGTGTAACTCTGTGTTGTCTGTTCACACTGCTATGCTTTATCTTGGCCAGGTCGCAGTTGCAAATGAGAACTTGTTCTCAACTAGCCTACCTGGTTAAATAAAGGTGTTCTCAACTAACCTACCTGGTTAAATAAAGGTGAAATAAATCAAATAAAAACAACCTCCTTCCCTCAGTAGGAGCATTGAAGATGGGTCTTGGCTGGGTCTTCCAGCATGACAACGACCCGAAACACACAGCCAGGGCAACTAAGGAGTGGCTCCGTAAGAAGCATCTAAAGGTCCTGGAGTGGCCTAGCCAGTCTCCAGAACTGAACCCAATAGAAAATCTTTGGTGGGAGTTGAAAGTCCGTATTGCCCAGCGACAGCCCCGAAACCTGAAGGATCTGGAGGAGGTCTGCATGGAGGAGTGGACCAAAATCCCTGCTGCAGTGTGTGCAAACCTGGTCAAGAACTACAGGAAACGTATGATCTCTGTAATTGCAAACAAAGGTTTCTGTAGCAAATGTTAAGTTCTGCTTTTCTGATGTATCAAATACTAATGTCATGCAATAAAATGCAAATTAATTACTTAAAAATCATACAATGTGATTTTCTGGATTTTTGTTTTAGATTCCGTCTCTCACAGTTGAAGTGTACCTATGATAAAAAATTACAGACCACTACATGCTTTGTAAGTAGGAAAACCTGCAAAATCGGCAGTGTATCAAATACTTGTTCACCCCACTGTAGGTCCTGTACTCTATACCATCTACTGCATCTTGCCTATGCCGTTCAGCCATCACTCATCCATATATTGATATGTACATATTCTTATTCATTCCTTTGCACTTGTGTGTATTAGGTAGTTGTTGGGGAATTGTTAGATTACTTGTTAGATATTACTGCACTGTCGGAACTAGAATGACAAGCATTTCACTACACTAACATCTGCTAACCATGTGTATGTGACCAGTAAAATGTGATTTGATTTAATTTGACTCTCTCTACCTCTCCTTCTTTCAGTTAAATTCAAAGTGCTTTATTGGCATGGGAAACATATGTTTAATCTTTACAAAAGTGATATAAACAATAAAAATGAACTGTAAACATTACAATCATAAAAGTTCCACAATTATTACGTGAAAATAGTTAAAGTACAAACGGGAAAATAAATAAACATAAATATGGGTTGTTTTTCAAATGGTTGCTTGTTCTTCACTGGTTGACCTTTTCTTCAGACAACAGGTCACACATCTTGCTGCTGTGATGCACACTGTGGTATTTCACCCAGTAGATTTGGGAGTTAATCAAAATTGGGTTTGGTTTTTAATTATTTGTAGGTCTGTGTTATCTGAGAGAAATATGCGTCTCTAATATGGTCGTACATTTGGCAGGAGGTTAGGAAGTGCAGCTCAGTTGGGTCTAATTGTGTTTCTGTCCTGCGGCTCTGTGGGATCTGCGGCTCTGTGGGATCTGTTTGTGTTTGTGAAGAGAGCCCCAGGACCAGCTTGCTTTGGGGACTCTTCTCCAGGTTCATCGCTCTGTAGGTGATGGCTTTGTTATGGAAGGTTTGGGAATCGCTTCCTTTTAGGTGGTTGTAGAATTTGACGGCTCTTTTCTGGCTTTTGATAATTAGTGGGTATCGGCCTAATTCTGCTCTGCATGCATTATTTGGTGTTCTAAGTTGTACACGTAG
>NC_088407.1:91930917-91998417 GCF_034236695.1 Oncorhynchus nerka
ATGACTGGTTACAAGTTCTGGGCTAGATTAGGAGCTGTCAGGGACATTTTGGGGAGGGTTGGGGGGGACATCACCTATGACTGGTTACAAGTTCTGGGTTGATTAGAGCTGGCCAGACATTTTTTTTGGGGGGGGGACATCACCATGACTGGTTACAAGTTCCTGGGTTGATTAGAGCTGTGGGACATTTTTTGGGGGGTGGCACTTCCACCATGATGAGGTTACACGTCTAAGCTGATTAGAGCTGGCTACCCTGCCTTCCTGGGCACGCGCTTCACAAGTATTGGACTCACCTGAACTCACTTATCACCTGCTTCCTCGTAACGCGCTTCAGCTTATTGGACTCACTGGACCTACTATCACCTGCCTTCCCTCAGACGCAAGCCATATTGGACCTACCTGACCACTTATCACCTGCCTCCTCGTAACGCTTCAGCGTTATTGACTCACCACCACTTATCACCCGCTCCTCTCTGGGCACGCGCTTTCAGCGATATTGACTACCTGACTCACTTATCACCTGCCTTCCTGGGCACGCTTTCAGCGCAGTTGGACTCACCTGACTCACTTATCACCTGCCTTCCCTGGGCACGCGCTCTGCCATGTTGACTCACTCTGACCTCACTAATCACCTGCCTTCCCTGGGCACGCGCTTCAGCGATATTGACCTACCTTGGACTGTCACGAACTGCCTGGGGCCCGTAACAAAGGGAGACAACGGGAGATAAAGAGAGGTAAACATGTATTTATTACCCAAAGCAACTAAGCACAGACAATGGTGTGTAATCAGTAATCAGTAGTAAGTGAGTGTTTTGTATGCATGAATGGATAATGCAGGGGTGACAGCAAAGCAAAGCAAACAAACAAACAAACGGCCTACCAAGAACCAACACAATCTACAAAGGGTGTCTGTGGCTGAGAGAGTCTCTCCATGAATGGGGAAGTAGATGATCCTGAGACACCGGGCCCAGGTGTTTCTTATGGAGTTGACGACCCTCCCAACTCCAACACCAGCATCCTAATAAGGAAATAACAGAGAATATTTGCAGACAGAGTGGGAGGGCTGTCACATCCCCCTCACATAAAACCGGGGACCCAACAAGGACCCCGAACAAATACCAGCCTCTAAGTTCCAAATTGGACACAGCTTCTGCGCCACAAATTGATGAGGGTTTACGTGTTCACACTTACAATTTGCCCTGTGCCAACCTCCTCCCCAGACCTCAGCGACTCTCACATTGTGGAAGCAAATATTTAAGAGGAAAGAAGAAAACAAGACCAGAGGGAGCAGACAGGACAGAGAGAACATGACAATACGAAACAATGGTCATCACGTAAACATTAGGAACAGGCGCACGAGAGAAATGCAGATCAGCAATCAATGCCAGTCCCCCTGATGTGCCCCTCATCGAGATGGAATGATTGTAAAATAAACACCATCGCATTATCCTCCTGGTTTGGACACATCATGACCTCAAAAGTGAGGTTATGGTCGGTGTAGACCAATAACAGGTACTACCCCACCCGACATACACTCTCGGCGTTGTAGTGCTCCAAATTAAGTGCTAGCTTCCTTTTCAATAACCGAATAAGTTCAACTGATAACGTTAAACTTTTTGGAAAAAACTAACAGGCCTCTCAATCCCAGACATATGCTTGTATAGGGTCTGCACCTGCCTCCACATGACTAGCATCCACCTGTAAATGACAACCATGCGAGGAGCAGCCAGCACTGAGCTTTGAGTGTAAGCAACCTCTTTTGCTTCCCTTCAAAGCGTGGCTGACAACGAGTAGACCAAACATAAACAGCCTTAGGCTTTCAGCATATCTGTCAAGGAGCGACCACAGTAGAGAAGTTATTACAAACTACGGTAATAACCAATCATGCCTCCAAGAACGCATCAGTTCCTTTTTAGTAGTTGGTGGTGGAAAAGACCAATAGCCACCACTTTAGCCCTGAACAGGACGCACTTCACCCTGCCCAACCATTTTTCCAAGGTATGTAACGCGCTCTGTTAAACCCCACATTTTGCCAGATTACCAGAGGCGACCCGCAGCCAGAATGTTCGAACAAGGCTTGAATACGGGACAGATGTTCTTCCCAAGTATCTGCATAGATCACTACATCAGTCCAAATAAACAGCTACATCAGTCAGACCAGCGACAACCCTGTTCATAAGTCGCTGAAAGTGGCAGGTGCATTGCGCAGACCGAAACTCATAACTGAATACGAGTACAGACCAAAGGGTGTAATAAAGGCAGAGATTTACCAGCGTTCCCACTTCCGCCAGTGGCACCTGCCACGCCTTTAACAGGTCAAATTTGCTCACAAACTGAGCTGCACGATTCTGATCAACACAGTCCTCCATCCGAGGAAGAGGAAATGAATCTGGCTTTTAGGACACTGCTTACCTTACGGTAAACTGCATAAAACGGTTTGTTCCATCCGGTTTACTGACCAAGATACAGGGAGAGTTTCTCCAACTGAGCAAAAAGAAGGCTCTGCCATTCTACTCTCCAGCACATGTACTTGACCTCAGCATTCAGACAAACGGTTTCTCTGAAGAAACTTTATAGAAGCGCCAATTTAATGGGGTCAGCACCTCCAATGTCAATATCATGTTCTCTATTAAGTTTGTACGTTGTAGGTGTATCAGAAAACAAACCTGGAAATCTCTGAATCAGACCAAACTATCTCTTTCCCGCCCATCAACAGGTAGGTGAGGAGAAGACTGTCTAAAATATCCAGTGTTTCTGAATTTTCAATCCATTCCGTAATATACAATCCGGCCAGGACCAGGAACATCTTCCTCTCGTCTAGCACACAAGAACCAAAGGAAACAACGGTATCAGCCAAAAGAACAGGTTTTATCGTCTCTGTAGAATCCCACTGTTCAGTCTCAGAGGAATGCATAATAGGGTTTTAACAGATTTACATGGCACAGCTGGTGTGCTTCCTCCGCTCTGGAGTGGCACCCAGATACTTTTGCTCAGTGCACTGGCGACCACTGTATATGGACCTTGAAACTTGGCTTGAAAAGGAGAACCAACAATTGGCAGCAGAGCAAGAACCTGGTCACCTGACCAAAGTGACGAGGCTCAGTTCGGCGATCAAAATATGCCCTTCGTCCTCTCTTGTGAAGATGATAACTTCTTCTTAATATTTCACCAGCGGTATATGCCGTCGCTGAAATCACACACATGACATCTATGGATAGACTGAGGAGGCCGCGGGGAGACTTCAGTCATCCTGAGAACAGATAACGTCCACGCACCCTATGTCCAAACACAAGGTCATTTGGACTGAAACCTGTGCTCTCCCGTGAAACTCCCAGCAGCAACAGTAACCAAGGCAACCCCTCCTCCCAATCCTTATCCATCTCAGTACAATAAGCTCTCAACAAAGACTTAAGTGTTTGATGGAAACGTTCCAGTGCTCTTGATTTTGCGCGTGATAGGAAGCAGACAAATTGTGTTTAATATGAGCTGTTGAAGAACCTGACCAAACAGATTAGAGGTAAAATTAGGATCTTTGATCACTCTGAATGACCTTAGGATTCTAAACAATGAGAGAAACTGAGTCAGTGTTTTTTAATAATCGTATTTAGTCGTGATAGGATCGGAGAGGATAGGCAGCAGGAAACCTAGTGGTTCAATACATCACAGTGAACATAACTGCTACTCCTTTTTGAATGAGGCAGAGGACCCACGCAGTCAATAATCAGATACTCAAAAGCAAGTTGGCTGAGTACAGGAATAGGAAAACAATGGTACTTGGTTTAATAGTTTGATTAGTTTACCACATCAGGTGTGACAAGTTTGATAAATCAGAAACATCCCCTCTTTAATCTAGGCCAAAAGAAATGTCTTAATATGCGATTGTAGGTTTTCCTCACCCCCATATGTCCAGTAACTGCCGCTGTGAGAAGTTTCCAACACCAACTCACGGCTTAACTGGTACAACAACCTGACTAATTGCCTCCCCCCAGAAAAAAACACCATCATGAGACACCCACTTTCTCATCAGACATTCTGAGAAAAATAGCCATGGCCACATCTCCAACTGTTCTATAGGCACAATTTGATCACGCAACTCTTCCAACGTGGGGTCATCCTGCCATGCATTGGATTAGATCTGAGCGGGTTACAGATAACGGGATAAATAGGGAAAACAGTGATTATTACCATAATATTATCATTAGTCGGCGTAGTGACCAAGCCTGGCCACGTGCTCATAGAACGGTCACTGCACACGCAGGAGAACACCTCTGGGAAACCTGTACACTCATCAGAATCCCAACAAATGACGGCTTAGTGGAAAACCACTAGAGATGGAAACACGACAGGCCATACACGCTTCACGTAGCCAAGTTATTCCTGGGCGATAACATCGATACTCCCAATAGTAACCCAAGGACGCACACCCACAACAACTTCACCCTTCACCAGCTCCACAATCCAACATCAGTTTATGCAATGAACTGACAGAGTGTTCAAACCTATCTCCCCTAATTAGAACACTATTCCCGAATCAGTCTCAGCAGAAAAGGGTAAATACAGACCTAACACAAATGATCCAGAGGCACCGGTGTCTCTCAGGATCTTCATCAGTACCAGGTTCTTATTTCCTAACATGCTGCATTTAACAAAACCTCTGTAATGAAAGGTAACAGTCTGACCAATATGGACTTTCACATTTCCAAGCCTGAGGAAATGAGTCATGAATGAACTGATGTGGAACAGGTGCAGCTAATGCAGTAGGTTTAGATTAGCGTAGCACCCTTGACCTGAGGAAGTGGACATTCGTTTTTCCAATGCACCCTGAACCTGACAGTAGTGGACACCCTGCCCAAAGTCAGCTTTACCATGTGAGCCAGTTCTCAACCCTAGTTGAATAGAACTCTGCCCTGAACCAAAGTATCTCGGTGAGCGGGCTTCCAACTATCCGAGTCGCCTCACTCTTTTTCCGATCACGGGGGTTCTGCAAAGACACTTTTGTGAGTCAACACATACTGCCTGCCAAAACTGCAGCTTCAGCAACATTCTTTACTTTCTGTTCATTAATATACGTGGGCACACGATCAGGAATTGTGTCCCAAATTGCTCTAACATAATCAGACTGCCACAGCCTTGGAAAGTCACAACTGCAGAGGCTGAACACCAGCGATTAAACTGTAAAGACAACGTTGCGCAAACTCAACATGAGTCTGGTTATCATCCCTTTTAAAGTTCTAAACTGCTACAAGCCTCAGGACCAATTCGATAAATCTGTAACACAGTTGTTTTAACTTTATCATAACTGGCACTATCGTGTACACTAAGAGCTGAATATGCTTCCTGCGCTACTCAGTCAGCACACACTGCAACATTAGCAAGTGTCAGAATCAGGCCAACTCCTAGTGTCATAACCCGCTCAAACAACGAAAGAATGTCCCGGGGTCCCTTTCATTAAACCGAGGCAGTAGGCCTCCCGTTCCAAACAATATCAAATGCCCTCGGGCACGACCAAAGCGGAACTACCCCTAGGTAAATCTGTCACCTTCCAAACAAACTCTCTCCGAGATCTTCCTTCCCCTAACCAACTCGATGCGTACTGTTGCTTAATTTGATTTAGCATCGCCCATATCTTGATTTAAATGCCAACCCTTTTCACATTTTACAGTACGATCATGCTCTGCTTCACGATCATGCTGCC
This sequence comes from Oncorhynchus nerka, assembly GCF_034236695.1. NCBI lineage: Eukaryota > Metazoa > Chordata > Actinopteri > Salmoniformes > Salmonidae > Oncorhynchus > Oncorhynchus nerka. Next base: position 91,936,613 of record NC_088407.1, read on the forward strand.
GATCATGCCTTCTTCCACGATCATGCTCCTAGCTGTAACAAAGCAGTGGGGCCTTTCTGCTGTCATGTAGAAGGCTGACTAGGACTAACCGACTCATCTACATAAGACATAATCACCAAAAAAATTTTGCTCTTCCTTCTGCTGAGCACAACCAGACCATATACCCGAGAATTGACAATCACCTGAGTACCACAGAAGAGAGATGAGACACTGAGCTCCCAACACCTACAATAACCCAACCTCTAGTCTGTGCAGATTTATGCGGAATTTACGCACTGTAGTCCGCAGCAAGGAATAGAACTCCCAGCATGCTGGCAGGTTCCACTAAGCCACGGATGCCTCCTCAGACAACTGCTCAGTCCACAGACACCACACAAAAATAACAAACATTAACCATGCCCAACATTCCAAAACCACGGCAACCCAGGGGAGCGGCTATAGCCCGGTAGCAAGTTCACTACTCTACCCAATTCTCCACCGAGGTACACAGCAGATTACCACCTCAGACTGATGTCCCAACAGAAAGTAGAACAAGAGTTCAGGCTAGGCAGGGCCTGAAACTAACCATTATAGTCTTCCCAACACATGCACAATAAACCAAACAACAAAAGGCAACCAATACTCGGCCTATCAAACACAATATGCAAACCAACACACTGCGCTGCCACGCGGTTCCCAAACCAATAGTTCAAAGTGTCCCGATGAGCCTCCACTCAATGAATCACTCAAAGCCCGCAACAAAGGGAGACAACTGTGGAGATAAAGAGTAGCGAAATATGTATTTATTACCTAAAGCAACTGGTATAATAGACAATGGTGTGTGGAATCAGTAATCAGTAGTGGGTGAGGTTTTGCATGCATGAACGTATATGCAGGTGATGAAAGGTCCCTCCCTCCTGCTCTCTCCATTAATTTACAGTAGCTATAAAAAGAGCCTTTTGGTTTGTGTTGGCCTGGGATTCAAATAAATCACTCATGATAATTGGGTTGGGAGTCTATCTCTGTCGAGTTGCTGAGTGTCTTAATTTCTCTAAATCTTCCTGTTTATCAACGGTAGCACGATTTCTGCTGTACTATCATCAGAACCATGACATAGCACTTCAGAACCATGACATAGCACTTCAGAAACATGACATAGTACTTCAGAACCATGACATAGCACTTCAGAACCATGACATAGCACTTCAGAACCATGACATAGCACTTCAGAACCGTGACATAGCACTTCAGAAACATGGCATAGCACTTCAGAAACATGACACAGCACTTCAGAAACATGACACAGCACTTCAGAAACATGACATAGCACTTCAGAACCGTGACATAGCACTTCAGAAACATGACATAGCACTTCAGAAACATGGCATAGCACTTCAGAAGCATGACATAGCACTTCAGAACCATGACATAGCACTTCAGAAACATGACATAGCACTTCAGAACCATGACATATCACTTCAGAACCGTGACATAGCACTTCAGAAACATGACACAGCACTTCAGAAACATGACATAGCACTTCAGAAACATGACATAGCACTTCAGAACCGTGACATAGCACTTCAGAACCGTGATATAGCACTTCAGAACATGACATAGCACTTCAGAAACATGACATAGTACTTCAGAACCATGACATAGCACTTCAGAACCGTGACATAGCACTTCAGAAACATGACATAGCACTTCAGAAACATGACATAGCACTTCAGAACCGTGACATAGCACTTCAGAACCGTGATATAGCACTTCAGAACATGACATAGCACTTCAGAACCGTGACATAGCACTTCAGAAACATGACAAAGCACTTCAGAACCGTGACATAGCACTTCAGAACCATGACATAGCACTTCTGAAACATGACATAGCACTTCTGAAACATGACATTATTAGTCCTAACCCATGTCTGCTATACTGTTTGTTGTCTGTGTGTAGCTCCTACTGACCTCTTGGCAGGTTGCCCTGAAAACACAGAACCCTTTGTTGTTGTTTTTGTTAGTGTGTGGACTCATCTCGGCCCCATGCTCTCTGGGCTTCAACAATCTTTTTTTTTTATATGTGGGAGCAGAAGGACAAAATAGTTTTTTAACCTCAACAATCTTTCCTAGTTAAACAATTTATTGGATTTTTTTATGGATTTATTTATTCTTTATTTATTCAGGAAAAAACCCATTGAGACCAGGGTTTCATTCACAAAAGTTCCCTGGTCACAGTAACACAAGAATCAAATACAATATGACATACGATATCATGAGATGTTCCTAACATGTACTGTGTGTTCTCAAAAAGCAACATAGTCTCAGAAAACGTTGTATTATTCTGTATGTAATGCTATGTTACATATCACCGAGTACTAACCAGCAGTATCACCTAGTACTAACCAGTTTAATTACCTAGTACTAACCAGTAGTATCATCTAGTACTAACCCATAGTATCGCCTAGTACTAACCAGTAGTATTACCTAGTACTAACCAGTAGTATAACCTAGTACTAACCAGTAGTATCACCTAGTACTAACCAGTAGTATCACCGAGTACTAACCAGTAGTATCACCGAGTACTAACCAGTTTGATTACCTAGTACTAACCAGTAGTATCACCGAGTACTAACCAGTTTGATTACTGAGTACTAACCAGTTTGATTACCTAGTACTAACCAGTAGTATCACCGAGTACTAACCAGTAGTATCACCTAGTACTAACCAGTAGTATAACCTAGTACTAACCAGTAGTATCACCTAGTACTAACCAGTAGTATCACCGAGTACTAACCAGTAGTATCACCGAGTACTAACCAGTTTGATTACCTAGTACTAACCAGTAGTATCACCGAGTACTAACCAGTAGTATCACCTAGTACTAACCAGTAGTATCACCGAGTACTAACCAGTAGTATCACCTAGTACTAACCAGTTTGATTACCTAGTACTAACCAGTAGTATCACCTAGTACTAACCAGTAGTATCACCTAGTACTAACCAGTAGTATCACCTAGTACTAACCAGTTTGATTACCTAGTACTAACCAGTAGTATCACCGAGTACTAACCAGTAGTATCACCGAGTACTAACCAGTTTGATTACCTAGTACTAACCAGTAGTATCACCTAGTACTAACCAGTAGTATCACCGAGTACTAACCAGTAGTATCACCGAGTACTAACCAGTTTGATTACCTAGTACTAACCAGTAGTATCACCTAGTACTAACCAGTAGTATCACCGAGTACTAACCAGTAGTATCACCTAGTACTAACCAGTTTGATTACCTAGTACTAACCAGTAGTATCACCTAGTACTAACCAGTTTGATTACCTAGTACTAACCAGTAGTATCACCGAGTACTAACCAGTAGTATCACCTAGTACTAACCAGTAGTATCACCGAGTACTAACCAGTTTGATTACCTAGTACTAACCAGTAGTATCACCGAGTACTAACCAGTTTGATTACCTAGTACTAACCAGTAGTATCACCTAGTACTAACCAGTAGTATCACCTAGTACTAACCAGTAGTATCACCGAGTACTAACCAGTTTGATTACCTAGTACTAACCAGTAGTATCACCTAGTACTAACCAGTAGTATCACCGAGTACTAACCAGTTTGATTACCTAGTACTAACCAGTAGTATCATCTAGTACTAACACATAGTATCGCCTAGTACTAACCAGTAGTATCACCTAGTACTAACCAGTAGTATCACCTAGTACTAACCAGTTTGATTACCTAGTACTAACCAGTTTGATTACCTAGTACTAACCAGTAGTATCACCTAGTACTAACCAGTAGTATCACCGAGTACTAACCAGTTTGATTACCTAGTACTAACCAGTAGTATCACCGAGTACTAACCAGTAGTATCACCGAGTACTAACCAGTAGTATCACCGAGTACTAACCAGTTTGATTACCTAGTACTAACCAGTAGTATCACCTAGTACTAACCAGTAGTATCACCGAGTACTAACCAGTTTGATTACCTAGTACTAACCAGTAGTATCATCTAGTACTAACACATAGTATCGCCTAGTACTAACCAGTAGTATCACCTAGTACTAACCAGTAGTATCACCGAGTACTAACCAGTTTGATTACCTAGTACTAACCAGTAGTATCACCTAGTACTAACCAGTGGTATCACCTAGTACTAACCAGTTTGATTACCTAGTACTAACCAGTTTGATTACCTAGTACTAACCAGTAGTATCACCTAGTACTAACCAGTGGTATCACCTAGTACTAACCAGTTTGATTACCGAGTACTAACCAGTTTGATTACCTAGTACTAACCAGTAGTATCACCTAGTACTAACCAGTAGTATCACTGAGTACTAACCAGTTTGATTACCTAGTACTAACCAGTTTGATTACCTACTACTAACCAGTAGTATCACCGAGTACTAACCAGTTTGATTACCTAGTACTAACCAGTAGTATCACCTAGTACTAACCAGTTTGATTACCTAGTACTAACCAGTTTGATTACCTAGTACTAACCAGTAGTATCACCAAGTACTAACCAGTAGTATCACCTAGTACTAACCAGTAGTATCACTGAGTACTAACCAGTTTGATTACCTAGTACTAACCAGTAGTATCACCGAGTACTAACCAGTTTGATTACCTAGTACTAACCAGTAGTATCACCGAGTACTAACCAGTTTGATTACCGAGTACTAACCAGTTTGATTACATAGCGTTGTACTTCCACTTTAATTTGTGCTGTCTCTTCCTCAGGGCTCCCCCTCGCTGTGTCTGCGGGGAGGGACAGAGACTGTCTACAGGCTGGGGACACCTGCTCCAGTGATGACGCGTGCAGCCCTCGTCTGCGGACGCTGAGACAGTGTGTGGCGGGGGACGGCAGTGTGAAGCTGGGCCCTGGGGCCAGGAACCAGTGTGAGAACGCAGTCACGGCCCTGCTGTCCTCTCCACTGCACGGCTGCCAGTGTAAACGAGGCATGAAGAGAGAGAAGAACTGCCTCAGTATCTATTGGAGCCTGCACCAGTCTGTCCTGCATGGTGAGACAATAACACCTAACCCTAATCTATATTACCAGTCTATATGACACCTAGCCCTAATCTATAGTACCAGTCTATATAACACCTAGCCCTAATCTATAGCACCAGTCTGTCCTGCATGGTGAGACAAGAACACCTAGCCCTAATCTATAGCACCAGTCTGTTTAACACCTAGCCCTAATCTATAGCACCAGTCTGTTTAACACCTAGCCCTAACCTATATTACCAGTCTGTCCTGCATGGTGAGACAATAACACCTAGCCCTAATCTATAGTACCACTCTATATAAGACCTAGCCCTAATCTATAGTACCAGTCTATATAACACCTAGTCCTAATCTATAGTACCAGTCTATATAACACCTAGTCCTAATCTATAGTACCAGTCTGTTTAACACCTAGCCCTAATCTATAGCACCAGTCTGTTTAACACCTAGCCCTAATCTATAGCACCAGTCTGTTTAACACCTAGCCCTAATCTATAGCACCAGTCTGTCCTGCATGGTGAGACAAGAACACATAGCCCTAATCTATAGCACCAGTCTGTTTAACACCTAGCCCTAATCTATAGCACCAGTCTGTCCTGCATGGTGAGACAATAACACCTAACCCTAATCTATAGTACCAGTCTGTTTAACACCTAACCCTAATCTATAGCACCAGTCTATATAACACCTAGCCCTAATATATATCACCAGTCTGTCCTGCATGGTGAGACAATAACACCTAGTCCTAATCTATAGTACCAGTCTATATAACACCTAGTCCTAATCTATAGTACAAGTATATATAACACCTAGCCCTAATCTATAGTACCAGTCTATCCTACATGGTGAGATTATAACACCTAGCTCTAATCTATAGTACCAGTCTATATAACACCTAGCCCTAATCTATAGTACCAATCTATACAACACCTAGCCCTAATCTATAGTACCAGCCTGTCCTACATGGTGAGATTATAACACCTAGCCCTAATCTATAGTACCAGTCTATATAACACCTAGCCCTAATCTATAGTACCAGTCTATATAACACCTAGCCCTAATCTATAGTACCAGTCTATATAACACCTATTCCTAATCTGTAGTACCAGTCTGTCGAACATGGTGGGATTATTACACCTAGCCCTAATCTATAGAACCAGTATGTATAACACCTAGCCCTAATCTATAGTACCGGTCTATATAACACCTATTCCTAACCTATAGTACCAGTCTATATAGCACCTAGCCCTAATCTATAGTACCAGTCTATATAACACTGATTCCTAATCTATAGTACCAGTCTATATAACACCTAGCCCTAATCTATAGTACCAGTCTATATAACACCTAGCCCTAATCTATAGTACCAGTCTGCCCTACATGGTGAGATTATAACACCTAGCCCTAATCTATAGTACCAGTCTATATAACACCTAGCCCTAATCTATTGTACCAGTCTATATAACACCTAGCCCTAATCTATACTGCCAGTATATATAACACTGAGCCCTAATCTATAGTACCAGTCTATATAACACCTAGCCCTAATCTATAGTACCAGTCTATATAACACCTAGCCCTAATCTATAGTACCAGTCTATATAACACCTAGCCCTAATCTATAGTACCAGTCTATATAACACCTAGCCTTAATCTATAGTACCAGTCTATTTAACACCTAGCCCTAATCTATAGTACCAGTCTATATAACACCTATTCCTAATCTATAGTACCAGTCTGTCCTACATGGTGAGATTATAACACCTAGCCCTAATCTATAGTACCAGTCTATTTAACACTTAGCCCTAATCTATAGTACCAGTCTATATAACACCTAGCCCTAATCTATAGTACCAGTCTGTCCTACATCGTGAGATTATAACACCTAGCCCTAATCTATAGTACCAGTCTATATAACACCTAGCCCTAATCTATAGTACCAGTCTATATAACACCTAGCCCTAATCTATAGTACCAGTCTATATAACACCTATTCCTAATCTATAGTACCAGTCTATATAACACCTAGACCTAATCTATAGTACCAGTCTGTCCTACATGGTGAGATTATAGCACCTAGCCCTAATCTATAGTACCAGTCTATATAACACCTAGACCTAATCTATAGTACCAGTCTGTCCTACATGGTGAGATTATAACACCTAGCCCTAATCTATAGTACCAGTCTATATAACACCTAGCCCTAATCTATAGTACCAGTCTATATAACACTTAGCCCTAATTTATAGTACCAGTCTATATAACACCTATTGCTAATCTATAGTACCAGTCTGTCCTACATGGTGAGATTATAACATCTAGCCCTAATCTATAGTACCAGTCTGTCCTACATGGTGAGATTATAACACCTAGCCCTAATAAAATCAAATCAAATCAAATTTATTTATATAGCCCTTCGTACATCAGCTGATATCTCAAAGTGCTGTACAGAAACCCAGCCTAAAACCCCAAACAGCAAACAATGCAGGTGTAAAAGCACGGTGGCTAGGAAAAACTCCCTAGAAAGGCCAAAACCTAGGAAGAAACCTAGAGAGGAACCAGGCTATGTGGGGTGGCCAGTCCTCTTCTGGCTGTGCCGGGTAGAGATTATAACAGAACATGACCAAGATGTTCAAATGTTCATAAATGACCAGCATGGTCGAATAATAATAAGGCAGAACAGTTGAAACTGGAGCAGCAGCACAGTCAGGTGGACTGGGGACAGCAAGGAGTCATCATGTCAGGTAGTCCTGGGGCACGGTCCTAGGGCTCAGGTCCTCCGAGAGAGAGAAAGAAAGAGAGAATTAGAGAGAGCATATGTGGGGTGGCCAGTCCTCTTCTGGCTGTGCCGGGTGGAGATTATAACAGAACGTGGCCAAGATGTTCAAATGTTCATAAATGACCAGCATGGTTGAATAATAATAAGGCAGAACAGTTGAAACTGGAGCAGCAGCATGGCCAGGTGGACTGGGGACAGCAAGGAGTCATCATGTCAGGTAGTCCTGGGACATGGTCCTAGGGCCCAGGCCAGTTGAAACTGGAGCAGCAGCATGGCCAGGTGGACTGGGGACAGCAAGGAGTCATCATGTCAGGTAGTCCTGGGGCATGGTCCTAGGGCTCAGGTCCTCCGAGAGAGAGAAAGAAAGAGAGAAGGAGAGAATTAGAGAACGCACACTTAGATTCACACAGGACACCGAATAGGACAGGAGAAGTACTCCAGATATAACAAACTGACCCTAGCCCCCCGACACATAAACTAATGCAGCATAAATACTGGAGGCTGAGACAGGAGGGGTCAGGGGACACTGTGGCCCCATCCGAGGACACCCCGGACAGGGCCAAACAGGAAGGATATAACCCCACCCACTTTGCCAAAGCACAGCCCCCACACCACTAGAGGGATATCTTCAACCACCAACTTACCATCCTGAGACAAGGCCGAGTATAGCCCACAAAGATCTCCGCCACAGCTCAACCCAAGGGGGGGGCGCCAACCCAGACAGGCCGACCACAACAGTGAATCAACCCACCCAGGTGACGCACCCCCCCCCCAGGGACGGCATGAGAGAGCCCCAGTAAGCCAGTGACTCAGCCCCCGTAACAGGGTAGAGGCAGAGAATCCCAGTGGAAAGAGGGGAATCGGCCAGGCAGAGACCGCAAGGGCGGTTCGTTGCTCCAGAGCCTTTCCGTTCACCTTCCCACTCCTGGGCCAGACTACACTCAATCATATGACCCACTGAAGAGATGAGTCTTCAGTAAAGACTTAAAGGTTGAGACCGAGTTTGCGTCTCTGACATGGGTAGGCAGACCGTTCCATAAAAATGGAGCTCTATAGGAGAAAGCCCTGCCTCCAGCTGTTTGCTTAGAAATTCTAGGGACAATTAGGAGGCCTGCGTCTTGTGACCGTAGCGTACGTGTAGGTATGTACGGCAGGACCAAATCAGAGAGATAGGTAGGAGCAAGCCCATGTAATGCTTTGTAGGTTAGCAGTAAAACCTTGAAATCAGCCCTTGCTTTGACAGGAAGCCAGTGTAGAGAGGCTAGCACTGGAGTAATATGATCAAATTTTTTGGTTCTAGTCAGGATTCTAGCAGCCGTATTCAGCACTAACTGAAGTTTATTTAGTGCTTTATCCGGGTAGCCGGAAAATAGAGCATTGCAGTAGTCTAACCTAGAAGTGACAAAAGCATGGATTAATTTTTCTGCATCATTTTTGGACAGAAAGTTTCTGATTTTTGCAATGTTACGTAGATGGAAAAAAGCTGTCCTCGAAATGGTCTTGATATGTTCTTCAAAAGAGAGATCAGGGTCCAGAGTAACGCCGAGGTCCTTCACAGTTTTATTTGAGACGACTGTACAACCATTAAGATTAATTGTCAGATTCAACAGAAGATCTCTTTGTTTCTTGGGACCTAGAACAAGCATCTCTGTTTTGTCCGAGTTTAATAGTAGAAAGTTTGCAGCCATCCACTTCCTTATGTCTGAAACACATGCTTCTAGCGAGGGCAATTTTGGGGCTTCACCATGTTTCATTGAAATGTACAGCTGTGTGTCATCCGCATAGCAGTGAAAGTTTACATTATGTTTTCGAATAACATCCCCAAGAGGTAAAATATATAGTGAAAACAATAGTGGTCCTAAAACAGAACCTTGAGGAACACCGAAATTTACAGTTGATTTGTCAGAGGACAAACCATTCACAGAGACAAACTGATATCTTTCCGACAGATAAGATCTAAACCAGGCCAGAACATGTCCGTGTAGACCAATTTGGGTTTCCAATCTCTCCAAAAGAATGTGGTGATCGATGGTATCAAAAGCAGCACTAAGGTCTAGGAGCACGAGGACAGATGCAGAGCCTCGGTCCGTTGCCATTAAAATGTCATTTACCACCTTCACAAGTGCCGTCTCAGTGCTATGATGGGGTCTAAAACCAGACTGAAGCATTTCGTATACATTGTTTGTCTTCAGGAAGGCAGTGAGTTGCTGCGCAACAGCCTTCTCTAAAATTTTTGAGAGGAATGGATGATTCGATATAGGCCGATAGTTTTTTATATTTTCTGGGTCAAGGTTTGGCTTTTTCAAGAGAGGCTTTATTACTGCCACTTTTAGTGAGTTTGGTACACATCCAGTGGATAGAGAGCCGTTTATTATGTTCAACATAGGAGGGCCAAGCACAGGAAGCAGCTCTTTCAGTAGTTTAGTTGGAATAGGGTCCAGTATGCAGCTTGAAGGTTTAGAGGCCATGATTATTTTCATCATTGTGTCAAGAGATATAGTACTAAAAGACTTGAGCGTCTCTCTTGATCCTAGGTCCTGGCAGAGTTGTGCAGACTCAGGACAACTGAGGTTTGGAGGAATACGCAGGTTTAAAGAGGAGACCGTAATTTGCTTTCTAATAATCATAATCTTTTCCTCAAAGAAGTTCATGAATTTATCACTGCTAAAGTGAAAGTCATCCTCTCTTGGGGAATGCTGCTTTTTAGTTAGCTTTGCGACAGTATCAAAAAGGAATTTCGGATTGTTCTTATTTTCCTCAATTAAGTTAGAAAAATAGGATGATCGAGCAGCAGTAAGGGCTCTTCGGTACTGCACGGTACCGTCCTTCCAAGCTAGTCGGAAGACTTCCAGTTTGGTGTGGCGCCATTTCCGTTCCAATTTTCTGGAAGCTTGCTTCAGAGCTCGGGTATTTTCTGTGTACCAGGGAGCTAGTTTCTTATGAGACATTTTTTTAGTTTTTAGGGGTGCAACTGCATCTAGGGTATTGCGCAAGGTTAAATTGAGATACTCAGTTAGGTGGTTAACGGATTTTTGTCCTCTGGCGTCCTTGGGTAGGCAGAGGGAGTCTGGAAGGGCATCAAGGAATCTTTGTGTTGTCTGTGAATTTATAGCACGACTTTTGATGTTCCTTGGTTGGGGTCTGAGCAGATTATTTGTTGCAATTGCAAACGTAATAAAATGGTGGTCCGATAGTCCAGGATTATGAGGAAAAACATTAAGATCCACAACATTTATTCCATGGGACAAAACTAGGTCCAGCGTATGACTGTGACAGTGAGTGGGTCCAGAGACATGTTGGACAAAACCCACTGAGTCGATGATGGCTCCGAAAGCCTTTTGGAGTGGGTCTGTGGACTTTTCCATGTGAATATTAAAGTCACCAAAGATTAGAATATTATCTGCAATGACTACAAGGTCCGATAGGAATTCAGGGAACTCAGTGAGAAACGCTGTATATGGCCCAGGAGGCCTGTAAACAGTAGCTATAAAAAGTGATTGAGTAGGCTGCATAGATTTCATGACTAGAAGCTCAAAAGACGAAAACGTCATTTTTTTTTTTTGTAAATTGAAATTTGCTATCGTAAATGTTAGCAACACCTCCGCCTTTGCGGGATGCACGGGGATATGGTCACTAGTGTAGCCAGGAGGTGAGGCCTCATTTAACACAGTAAATTCATCAGGCTTAAGCCATGTTTCAGTCAGGCCAATCACATCAAGATTATGATCAGTGATTAGTTCATTGACTATAATTGCCTTTGAAGTAAGGGATCTAACATTAAGTAGCCCTATTTTGAGAAGTGAGGTATCATGATCTCTTTCAGTAATGACAGGAATGGAGGTGGTCTTTATCCTAGTGAGATTGCTAAGGCGAACACCGCCATGTTTAGTTTTGCCCAACCTAGGTCGAGGCACAGACACGGTCTCAATGGTGATAGCTGAGCTGACTACACTGACTATGCTAGTGGCAGACTCCACTATGCTGGCAGGCTGGCTAATAGCCTGCTGCCTGGCCTGCACCCTATTTCATTGTGGAGCTAGAGGAGTTAGAGCCCTGTCTATGTTGGTAGATAAGATGAGAGCACCCCTCCAGCTAGGATGGAGTCCGTCACTCCTCAGCAGGTCAGGCTTGGTCCTGTTTGTGGGTGAGTCCCAGAAAGAGGGCCAATTATCTACAAATTCTATCTTTTGGGAGGGGCAGAAAACAGTTTTCAACCAGCGATTGAGTTGTGAGACTCTGCTGTAGAGCTCATCACTCCCCTAACTGGGAGGGGGCCAGAGACAATTACTCGATGCCGACACATCTTTCTAGCTGATATGCACGCAGAAGCTATGTTGCGCTTGGTGATCTCTGACTGTTTCATCCTAACATCGTTGGTGCCGACGTGGATAACAATATCTCTATACTCTCTACACTCGCCAGTTTTAGCTTTAGCCAGCACCATCTTCAGATTAGCCTTAACGTCGGTAGCCCTGCCCCGGGTAAACAGTGTATGATCGCTGGATGATTCGCTTTAAGTCTAATACTGCGGGTAATGGAGTCGCCAATGACTAGAGTTTTCAATTTGTCAGAGCTAATGGTGGGAAGCTTCGGCGTCTCAGACCCCGTAACGGGAGGAGTAGAGACCAGAGAAGACTCGGCCTCTGACACCGACCCGCTGCTTAATGGGGAAAACCGGTTGAAAGTTTCTGTCGGCTGAATGAGCGACACCGGTTGAGCGTTCCTACAGCATTTCCTTCCAGAAACCGTGAGAAAATTGTCCGGCTGCGGGGACTGTGCCAGGGGATTTATACTACTATCTGTACTTACTGGTGGCACAGACGCTGTTTCATCCTTTCCTACACTAAAATTACCCTTGCCTAACGATTGCGTCTGAAGCTGGGCTTGCAGTACAGCTATCCTCGCCGTAAGGCGAGCACAGCGGCTGCAATTAGAAGGCATCATGTTAATGTTACTACTTAGCTTCGGCTGTTGGAGGTCCTGACGAATCGTGTCCAGATAAAGCGTCCGGAGTGAAAAAGTTGAGGAAAAAATAAATAAATATATGAACGGTAATTAAAAAGTGAAAACCGTAAAGTTGTCAGGTAGCAAAATAGGTTGGCAACAAAACGCACAGCAACTCGAAAACAAGCCTGCAAGTTTTCGATAGTACCAGTAGTACCAGTCTATAGTACCAGTCTATATAACCCCTAACCCTAATCTATAGTACCAGTCTATATAACACCTAGCCCTAATCTATAGTACCAGTCTATATAACACCTAGTCCTAATCTATAGTACCAGTCTGTCCTACATGGTGAGATTATAGCACCTAGCCCTAATCTATAGCACCAGTCTGTTTAACACCTAGCCCTAATCTATAGCACCAGTCTGTCCTGCATGGTGAGACAATAACACCTAAACCTAATCTATAGTACCAGTCTGTTTAACACCTAACCCTAATCTATAGCACCAGTCTATATAACACCTAGCCCTAATCTATAGCACCAGTCTGTCCTGCATGGTGAGACAATAACACCTAGTCCTAATCTATAGTACCAGTCTATATAACACCTAGCCCTAATCTATAGTACCAGTCTATATAACACCTAGCCCTAATCTATAGTACCAGTCTATATAACACCTAGCCCTAATCTATAGTACCAGTCTATATAACCCCTAACCCTAATCTATAGTACCAGTCTATATAACACCTAGCCCTAATCTATAGTACCAGTCTATATAACACCTAGTCCTAATCTATAGTACCAGTCTATATAACACCTAGCCCTAATCTATAGTACCAGTCTATATAACACCTATTCCTAATCTGTAGTACCAGTCTGTCGAACATGGTGGGATTATAACACCTAGCCCTAATCTATAGAACCAGTATGTATAACACCTAGCCCTAATCTATAGTACCGGTCTATATAACACCTATTCCTAACCTATAGTACCAGTCTATATAGCACCTAGCCCTAATCTATAGTACCAGTCTATATAACACTGATTCCTAATCTATAGTACCAGTCTATATAACACCTAGCCCTAATCTATAGTACCAGTCTGTATAACACTGATTCCTAATCTATAGTACCAGTCTATATAACACCTAGCCCTAATCTATAGTACCAGTCTGCCCTACATGGTGAGATTATAACACCTAGCCCTAATCTATAGTACCAGTCTATATAACACCTAGCCCTAATCTATTGTACCAGTCTATATAACACCTAGCCCTAATCTATAGTACCAGTCTATATAACACCTAGCCCTAATCTATAGTACCAGTCTATATAACACCTAGCCCTAATCTATAGTACCAGTCTATATAACACCTAGCCCTAATCTATAGTACCAGTCTATATAACACCTAGCCCTAATCTATAGTACCAGTCTATATAACACCTAGCCCTAATCTATAGTACCAGTCTGCCCTACATGGTGAGATTATAACACCTAGGCCTAATCTATAGTACCAGTCTATATAACACCTAGCCCTAATCTATTGTACCAGTCTATATAACACCTAGCCCTAATCTATAGTACCAGTCTATATAACACCTAGCCCTAATCTATAGTACCAGTCTATATAACACCTAGCCCTAATCTATAGTACCAGTCTATATAACACCTAGCCCTAATCTATAGTACCAGTCTATATAACACCTAGCCCTAATCTATAGTACCAGTCTATATAACACCTAGCCCTAATCTATAGTACCAGTTTGTCCTACATGTTGTGATTATAACACCTAGCCCTAATCTATAGTACCAGTCTATATAACACCTAGCCCTAATCTATAGTACCAGTCTATATAACACCTAGCCCTAATCTATAGTACCAGTCTATATAACACCTAGCCCTAATCTATAGTACCAGTCTATTTAACACCTAGCCCTAATCTATAGTACCAGTCTATATAACACCTATTCCTAATCTATAGTACCAGTCTGTCCTACATGGTGAGATTATAACACCTAGCCCTAATCTATAGTACCAGTCTATTTAACACTTAGCCCTAATCTATAGTACCAGTCTATATAACACCTAGCCCTAATCTATAGTACCAGTCTGTCCTACATGGTGAGATTATAACACCTAGCCCTAATCTATAGTACCAGTCTATATAACACCTAGCCCTAATCTATAGTACCAGTCTATATAACACCTAGCCCTAATCTATAGTACCAGTCTATATAACACCTATTCCTAATCTATAGTACCAGTCTATATAACACCTAGACCTAATCTATAGTACCAGTTTGTCCTACATGGTGAGATTATAGCACCTAGCCCTAATCTATAGTACCAGTCTATATAACACCTATTCCTAATCTATAGTACCAGTCTGTCCTACATGGTGAGATTATAACACCTAGCCCTAATCTATAGTACCAGTCTATATAACCCCTAACCATAATATATAGTACCAGTCTATATAACACCTAGCCCTAATCTATAGTACCAGTCTATATAACACCTAGTCCTAATCTATAGTACCAGTATGTCCTACATGGTGAGATTATAGCACCTAGCCCTAATCTATAGCACCAGTCTGTTTAACACCTAGCCCTAATCTATAGCACCAGTCTGTCCTGCATGGTGAGACAATAACACCTAGTCCTAATCTATAGTACCAGTCTATATAACACCTAGCCCTAATCTATAGTACCAGTCTATATAACACCTAGCCCTAATCTATAGTACCAGTCTATATAACACCTAGCCCTAATCTATAGTACCAGTCTATATAACCCCTAACCCTAATCTATAGTACCAGTCTATATAACACCTAGCCCTAATCTATAGTACCAGTCTATATAACACCTAGTCCTAATCTATAGTACCAGTCTATATAACACCTAGCCCTAATCTATAGTACCAGTCTATATAACACCTATTCCTAATCTGTAGTACCAGTCTGTCGAACATGGTGGGATTATAACACCTAGCCCTAATCTATAGAACCAGTATGTATAACACCTAGCCCTAATCTATAGTACCGGTCTATATAACACCTATTCCTAACCTATAGTACCAGTCTATATAGCACCTAGCCCTAATCTATAGTACCAGTCTATATAACACTGATTCCTAATCTATAGTACCAGTCTATATAACACCTAGCCCTAATCTATAGTACCAGTCTATATAACACCTAGCCCTAATCTATAGTACCAGTCTATATAACACCTAGCCCTAATCTATTGTACCAGTCTATATAACACCTAGCCCTAATCTATACTGCCAGTATATATAACACTGAGCCCTAATCTATAGTACCAGTCTATATAACACCTAGCCCTAATCTATAGTACCAGTCTATATAACACCTAGCCCTAATCTATAGTACCAGTCTATATAACACCTAGCCCTAATCTATAGTACCAGTCTGTCCAACATGGTGAGATTATAACACCTAGCCCTAATCCATAGTACCAGTCTATATAACACCTAGCCCTGATCTATAGAACCAGTTTATATAACACCTAGCCCTAATCTATAGTACCAGTCTATATAACACCTAGCCCTAATCTATAGTACCAGTCTATATAACACCTAGCCCTAATCTATAGTACCAGTCTGTCCTACATGGTGAGATTATAACACCTAGCCCTAATCTATAGTACCAGTCTATATAACACCTAGCCCTAATCTATAGTACCAGTCTATATAACACCTAGCCCTAATCTATAGTACCAGTCTATATAACACCTAGCCCTAATCTATAGTACCAGTCTATATAACACCTAGCCCTAATCTATAGTACCAGTTTGTCCTACATGTTGTGATTATAACACCTAGCCCTAATCTATAGTACCGGTCTATATAACACCTAGCCCTAATCTATAGTACCAGTCTATATAACACCTAGCCCTAATCTATAGTACCAGTCTATATAACACCTAGCCCTAATCTATAGTACCAGTCTATTTAACACCTAGCCCTAATCTATAGTACCAGTCTATATAACACATATTCCTAATCTATAGTACCAGTCTGTCCTACATGGTGAGATTATAACACCTAGCCCTAATCTATAGTACCAGTCTATTTAACACTTAGCCCTAATCTATAGTACCAGTCTATATAACACCTAGCCCTAATCTATAGTACCAGTCTGTCCTACATGGTGAGATTATAACACCTAGCCCTAATCTATAGTACCAGTCTATATAACACCTAGCCCTAATCTATAGTACCAGTCTATATAACACCTAGCCCTAATCTATAGTACCAGTCTATATAACACTGATTCCTAATCTATAGTACCAGTCTATATAACACCTAGCCCTAATCTATTGTACCAGTCTATATAACACCTAGCCCTAATCTATAGTACCAGTCTATATAACACCTAGCCCTAATCTATAGTACCAGTCTATATAACACCTAGCCCTAATCTATAGTACCAGTCTATATAACACCTAGCCCTAATCTATAGTACCAGTCTATATAACACCTAGCCCTAATCTATAGTACCAGTCTATATAACACCTAGCCCTAATCTATAGTACCAGTTTGTCCTACATGTTGTGATTATAACACCTAGCCCTAATCTATAGTACCAGTCTATATATCACCTAGCCCTAATCTATAGTACCAGTCTATTTAACACCTAGCCCTAATCTATAGTACCAGTCTATATAACACCTATTCCTAATCTATAGTACCAGTCTGTCCTACATGGTGAGATTATAACACCTAGCCCTATAGTACTATTTAACACTTAGCCCTAATCTATAGTACAGTCTATATAACACTAGCCCTAATCATAGTACCAGTCTGTCCTAGGTGAGATTATAACACCTAGCCCTAATCTATAGTACCAGTCTATATAACACCTAGCCCTAATCTATAGTACCAGTCTATATAACACCTAGCCCTAATCTATAGTACCAGTCTATATAACACCTATTCCTAATCTATAGTACCAGTCTATATAACACCTAGACCTAATCTATAGTACCAGTTTGTCCTACATGGTGAGATTATAGCACCTAGCCCTAATCTATAGTACCAGTCTATATAACACCTATTCCTAATCTATAGTACCAGTCTGTCCTACATGGTGAGATTATAACACCTAGCCCTAATCTATAGTACCAGTCTATATAACCCCTAACCCTAATCTATAGTACCAGTCTATATAACACCTAGCCCTAATCTATAGTACCAGTCTATATAACACCTAGTCCTAATCTATAGTACCAGATTATAACACCTAGCCCTAATCTATAGTACCAGTCTATATAACACCTATTCCTAATCTGTAGTACCAGTCTGTCGAACATGGTGGGATTATAACACCTAGCCCTAATCTATAGAACCAGTATGTATAACACCTAGCCCTAATCTATAGTACCGGTCTATATAACACCTATTCCTAACCTATAGTACCAGTCTATATAGCACCTAGCCCTAATCTATAGTACCAGTCTATATAACACTGATTCCTAATCTATAGTACCAGTCTATATAACACCTAGCCCTAATCTATAGTACCAGTCTATATAACACCTAGCCCTAATCTATAGTACCAGTCTGCCCTACATGGTGAGATTATAACACCTAGCCCTAATCTATAGTACCAGTCTATATAACACCTAGCCCTAATCTATAGTACCAGTCTATATAACACCTAGTCCTAATCTATAGTACCAGTCTATATAACACCTAGCCCTAATCTATAGTACCAGTCTGTCCAACATGGTGAGATTATAACACCTAGCCCTAATCCATAGTACCAGTCTATATAACACCTAGCCCTGATCTATAGAACCAGTTTATATAACACCTAGCCCTAATCCACAGTACCAGTCTATATAACACCTAGCCCTAATCTATAGTACCAGTCTATATAACACCTAGCCCTAATCTATAGTACCAGTCTATCCTACATGGTGAGATTATAACACCTAGCCCTAATCTATAGTACCAGTCTATATAACACCTAGCCCTAATCTATAGTACCAGTCTATATAACACCTAGCCCTAATCTATAGT
This sequence comes from Oncorhynchus nerka, assembly GCF_034236695.1. NCBI lineage: Eukaryota > Metazoa > Chordata > Actinopteri > Salmoniformes > Salmonidae > Oncorhynchus > Oncorhynchus nerka. The sequence continues at coordinate 91,955,392 of NC_088407.1, forward strand.
ACCAGTCTATATAACACCTAGCCCTAATCTATAGTACCAGTCTATATAACACCTAGCCCTAATCTATAGTACCAGTTTGTCCTACATGTTGTGATTATAACACCTAGCCCTAATCTATAGTACCGGTCTATATAACACCTAGCCCTAATCTATAGTACCAGTCTATATAACACCTAGCCCTAATCTATAGTACCAGTCTATATAACACCTAGCCCTAATCTATAGTACCAGTCTATTTAACCCCAAACCCTAATCTATAGTACCAGTCTATATAACACCTAGCCCTAATCTATAGTACCAGTCTATATAACACCTAGTCCTAATCTATAGTACCAGTCTGTCCAACATGGTGAGATTATAACACCTAGCCCTAATCCATAGTACCAGTCTATATAACACCTAGCCCTAATCTATAGTACCAGTCTATATAACACCTAGCCCTAATCTATAGTACCAGTCTATATAACACCTAGCCCTAATCTATAGTACCAGTCTGTCCTACATGGTGAGATTATAACACCTAGCCCTAATCTATAGTACCAGTCTATATAACACCTAGCCCTAATCTATAGTACCAGTCTATATAACACCTAGCCCTAATCTATAGTTCCAGTCTATTTAACACCTAGCCCTAATCTATAGTACCAGTCTGTCCTACATGGTGAGATTATAACACCTAGCCCTAATCTATAGTACCAGTCTATATAACACCTATTCCTAATCTATAGTACCAGTCTATATAACACCTAGACGTAATCTATAGTACCAGTCTGTCCTACATGGTGAGATTATAACACCTAGCTCTAATCTATAGTACCAGTCTATATAACACCTAGCCCTAATCTATAGTACCAGTCTATATAACACCTAGCCCTAATCTATAGTACCAGTCTGCCCTACATATTATAACACCTAGCCTAATCTATAGTACCAGTCTATATAACACCTAGCCCTAATCTATTGTACCAGTCTATATAACACCTATCCCTAATCTATACTGCCAGTATATATAACACTGAGCCCTAATCTATAGTACCAGTCTATATAACACCTAGCCCTAATCTATAGTACCAGTCTATATAACACCTAGCCCTAATCTATAGTACCAGTCTATATAACACCTAGCCCTAATCTATAGTACCAGTCTGTCCAACATGGTGAGATTATAACACCTAGCCCTAATCCATAGTACCAGTCTATATAACACCTATTCCTAATCTATAGAACCAGTCTATATAACACCTAGCCCTAATCCATAGTACCAGTCTATATAACACCTAGCCCTAATCTATAGACCAGTCTATATAACACCTAGCCCTAATCTATAGTACCAGTCTGTCCTACATGGTGAGATTATAACACCTAGCCCTAATCTATAGTACCAGTCTATATAACACCTAGCCCTAATCTATAGTACCAGTCTATATAACACCTAGCCCTAATCTATAGTACCAGTCTATATAACACCTAGCCCTAATCTATAGTACCAGTTTCTCCTACATGTTGTGATTATAACACCTAGCCCTAATCTATAGTACCGGTCTATATAACACCTAGCCCTAATCTATAGTACCAGTCTATATAACACCTAGCCCTAATCTATAGTACCAGTCTATATAACACCTAGCCCTAATCTATAGTACCAGTCTATTTAACACCTAGCCCTAATCTATAGTACCAGTCTATAAAACACATATTCCTAATCTATAGTACCAGTCTGTCCTACATGGTGAGATTATAACACCTAGCCATAATCTATAGTACCAGTCTATTTAACACTTAGCCCTAATCTATAGTACCAGTCTATATAACACCTAGCCCTAATCTATAGTACCAGTCTATATAACACCTAGCCCTAATCTATAGTACCAGTCTATATAACACCTAGCCCTAATCTATAGTACCAGTCTATATAACACCTAGACCTAATCTATAGTACCAGTCTGTCCTACATGGTGAGATTATAGCACCTAGCCCTAATCTATAGTACCAGTCTATATAACACCTAGACCTAATCTATAGTACCAGTCTGTCCTATATTATAACACCTATCACCTAATCTATAGTACCAGTCTATATAACACCTAGCCCTAATCTATAGTACCAGTTATATAACACCTAGCCCTAATTTATAGTACCAGTCTATATAACACCTATTCCTAATCTATAGTACCAGTCTGTCCTACATGGTGAGATTATAACATCTAGCCCTAATCTATAGTACCAGTCTGTCTATATAAACACCTAGCCCTAATCTATAGTACCAGTCTATATAACCCCTAACCCTAATCTATAGTACCAGTCTATATAACACCTAGCCCTAATCTATAGTACCAGTCTATATAACACCTAGTCCTAATCTATAGTACCAGTCTGTCCTACATGGTGAGATTATAGCACCTAGCCCTAATCTATAGCACCAGTCTGTTTAACACCTAGCCCTAATCTATAGTACCAGTGTCTATATAGACAATAACACCTAGTCCTAATCTATAGTACCAGTCTATATAACACCTAGCCCTAATCTATAGTACCAGTCTATATAACACCTAGCCCTAATATATAGTGAGTTATATAACACCTAGCCCTAATCTATAGTACCAGTCTATATAACCCCTAACCCTAATCTATAGTACCAGTCTATATAACACCTAGCCCTAATCTATAGTACCAGTCTATATAACACCTAGTCCTAATCTATAGTACCAGTCTGTCCTACATGGTGAGATTATAACACCTAGCCCTAATCTATAGTACCAGTCTGCCCTATGGTGATATTATAACACCTAGCCCTAATCTATAGTACCAGTCTATATAACACCTAGCCCTAATCTATAGTACCAGTCTATATAACACCTAACCCTAATCTATACTACCAGTATATATAACACCGAGCCCTAATCTATAGTACCAGTCTATATAACACCTAGCCCTAATCTATAGTACCAGTCTATATAACACCTAGCCCTAATCTATAGTACCAGTCTATATAACACCTAGTCCTAATCTATAGTACCAGTCTGTCCAACATGGTGAGATTATAACACCTAGCCCTAATCCATAGTACCAGTCTATATAACACCTAGTCCTAATCTATAGTACCAGTCTGTCCAACATGGTGAGATTATAACACCTAGCCCTAATCCATAGTACCAGTCTATATAACACCTAGCCCTAATCTATAGTACCAGTCTATATAACACCTAGCCCTAATCTATAGTACCAGTCTATATAACACCTAGACGTAATCTATAGTACCAGTCTGTCCTACATGGTGAGATTATAACACCTAGCTCTAATCTATAGTACCAGTCTATATAACACCTAGCCCTAATCTATAGTACCAGTCTATATAACACCTAGCCCTAATCTATAGTACCAGTCTGCCCTACATGGTGAGATTATAACACCTAGCCCTAATCTATAGTACCAGTCTATATAACACCTAGCCCTAATCTATTGTACCAGTCTATATAACACCTATCCCTAATCTATACTGCCAGTATATATAACACTGAGCCCTAATCTATAGTACCAGTCTATATAACACCTAGCCCTAATCTATAGTACCAGTCTATATAACACCTAGCCCTAATCTATAGTACCAGTCTATATAACACCTAGCCCTAATCTATAGTACCAGTCTGTCCAACATGGTGAGATTATAACACCTAGCCCTAATCCATAGTACCAGTCTATATAACACCTAGCCCTGATCTATAGAACCAGTTTATATAACACCTAGCCCTAATCCATAGTACCAGTCTATATAACACCTAGCCCTAATCTATAGTACCAGTCTATATAACACCTAGCCCTAATCTATAGTACCAGTCTGTCCTACATGGTGAGATTATAACACCTAGCCCTAATCTATAGTACCAGTCTATATAACACCTAGCCCTAATCTATAGTACCAGTCTATATAACACCTAGCCCTAATCTATAGTACCAGTCTATATAACACCTAGCCCTAATCTATAGTACCAGTCCTACATGTTGTGATTATAACACCTAGCCCTAATCTATAGTACCGATTATAACACCTAGCCCTAATCTATAGTACCAGTCTATATAACACCTAGCCCTAATCTATAGTACCAGTCTATATAACACCTAGCCCTAATCTATAGTACCAGTCTATTTAACACCTAGCCCTAATCTATAGTACCAGTCTATAAAACACATATTCCTAATCTATAGTACCAGTCTGTCCTACATGGTGAGATTATAACACCTAGCCATAATCTATAGTACCAGTCTATTTAACACTTAGCCCTAATCTATAGTACCAGTCTATATAACACCTAGCCCTAATCTATAGTACCAGTCTATATAACACCTAGCCCTAATCTATAGTACCAGTCTATATAACACCTAGCCCTAATCTATAGTACCAGTCTATATAACACCTAGCCCTAATCTATAGTACCAGTCTGTCCTACATGGTGAGATTATACACCTAGCCCTAATCTATAGTACCAGTCTATATAACACCTAGACCTAATCTATAGTACCAGTCTGTCCTACATGGTGAGATTATAACACCTAGCCCTAATCTATAGTACCAGTCTATATAACACCTAGCCCTAATCTATAGTACCAGTCTATATAACACCTTAGCCCTAATCTATAGTACCAGTCTATATAACACCTATTCCTAATCTATAGTACCAGTCTGTCCTATGGTGAGATTATAACATCTAGCCCTAATCTATAGTACCAGTCTGTCCTACATGGTGAGATTATAACACCTAGCCCTAATCTATAGTACCAGTCTATATAACACCTAGCCCTAATCTATAGTACCAGTCTATATAACACCTAGCCTAATCTATAGTACCAGTCTGTCCTACATGGTGAGATTATACCTAGCCCTAATCTATAGTACCAGTCTGTTTAACACCTAGCCCTAATCTATAGCACCAGTCTGTCCTGCATGGTGAGACAATAACACCTAGTCCTAATCTATAGTACCAGTCTATATAACACCTAGCCCTAATCTATAGTACCAGTCTATATAACACCTAGCCCTAATATATAGTGCCAGTCTATATAACACCTAGCCCTAATCTATAGTACCAGTCTATATAACCCCTAACCTAATCTATAGTGAGTTATATAACACCTAGCCCTAATCTATAGTACCAGTCTATATAACACCTAGTCCTAATCTATAGTACCAGTCTATATAACCTACATGGTGAGAATCTATAGTACCAGCCCTAATCTATAGTACCAGTCTGCCCTACATGGTGATATTATAACACCTAGCCCTAATCTATAGTACCAGTCTATATAACACCTAGCCCTAATCTATAGTACCAGTCTATATAACACCTAATCCCTAATCTATATAACACCGAGCCAATCTATAGTACCAGTCTAGCCCTATAGTACCAGTCTATATAACACCAGTCTAGTATAACACCTAGCCCTAATCTATAGTACCAGTCTATATAACACCTAGCCCTAATCTATAGTACCAGTCTATATAACACCTAGTCCCTAATCTATAGTACCAGTCTGTCCATATAATAACACCTAGCCCTAATCTATAGTACCAGTCTATATAACACCTAGCCCTAATCTATAGTACCAGTCTGGTGAGATTATAACACCTAGCCCTAATCTATAGTACCAGTCTATATAACACCTAGCCCTAATCTATAGTACCAGTCTATATAACACCTCCAATCTATAGTACCAGTCTATATAACACCTAGCCCTAATCTATAGTACCAGTCTATATATAACACCTATGGTGAGTATTATAACACCTAGCCCTAATCTATAGTACCAGTCTATATAACACCTAGCCCTAATCTATAGTACCAGTCTATATAACACCTAGCCCTAATCTATAGTACCAGTCTATATAACACCTAGCCCTAATCTATAGTACCAGTCTGTCCTACATCTATAGGTGAATCCATAGATTATAACACCTAGCCCTAATCTATAGTACCAGTCTATATAACACCTAGCCCTAATCTATAGTACCAGTCTGTCCATGGTGAGATTATAACACCTAGCCCTAATCTATAGTACCAGTCTATATAACACCTAGCCCTAATCTATAGTACCAGTATATAACACCTAGCCCTAATCTATAACCAGTCTATATAACACCTAGCCCTAATCTATAGTACCAGTTTCTCCTACATGTTGTGATTATAACACCTAGCCCTAATCTATAGTACCGGTCTATATAACACCTAGCCCTAATCTATAGTACCAGTCTATATAACACCTAGCCCTAATCTATAGTACCAGTCTATATAACACCTAGCCCTAATCTATAGTACCAGTCTATTTAACACCTAGCCCTAATCTATAGTACCAGTCTATAAAACACATATTCCTAATCTATAGTACCAGTCTGTCCTACATGGTGAGATTATAACACCTAGCCCTAATCTATAGTACCAGTCTATTTAACACTTAGCCCTAATCTATAGTACCAGTCTATATAACACCTAGCCCTAATCTATAGTACCAGTCTATATAACACCTAGCCCTAATCTATAGTACCAGTCTATATAACACCTAGCCCTAATCTATAGTACCAGTCTATATAACACCTAGACCTAATCTATAGTACCAGTCTGTCCTACATGGTGAGATTATAGCACCTAGCCCTAATCTATAGTACCAGTCTATATAACACCTAGACCTAATCTATAGTACCAGTCTGTCCTACATGGTGAGATTATAACACCTATCACTAATCTATAGTACCAGTCTATATAACACCTAGCCCTAATCTATAGTACCAGTCTATATAACACTTAGCCCTAATTTATAGTACCAGTCTATATAACACCTATTCCTAATCTATAGTACCAGTCTGTCCTACATGGTGAGATTATAACATCTAGCCCTAATCTATAGTACCAGTCTGTCCTACATGGTGAGATTATAACACCTAGCCCTAATCTATAGTACCAGTCTATATAACCCCAAACCCTAATCTATAGTACCAGTCTATATAACACCTAGCCCTAATCTATAGTACCAGTCTATATAACACCTAGTCCTAATCTATAGTACCAGTCTGTCCTACATGGTGAGATTATAGCACCTAGCCCTAATCTATAGCACCAGTCTGTTTAACACCTAGCCCTAATCTATAGCACCAGTCTGTCCTGCATGGTGAGACAATAACACCTAGTCCTAATCTATAGTACCAGTCTATATAACACCTAGCCCTAATCTATAGTACCAGTCTATATAACACCTAGCCCTAATATATAGTGCCAGTCTATATAACACCTAGCCCTAATCTATAGTACCAGTCTATATAACCCCTAACCCTAATCTATAGTACCAGTCTATATAACACCTAGCCCTAATCTATAGTACCAGTCTATATAACACCTAGTCCTAATCTATAGTACCAGTCTGTCCTACATGGTGAGATTATAGCACCTAGCCCTAATCTATAGTACCAGTCTGCCCTACATGGTGATATTATAACACCTAGCCCTAATCTATAGTACCAGTCTATATAACACCTAGCCCTAATCTATAGTACCAGTCTATATAACACCTAACCCTAATCTATACTACCAGTATATATAACACCGAGCCCTAATCTATAGTACCAGTCTATATAACACCTAGCCCTAATCTATAGTACCAGTCTATATAACACCTAGCCCTAATCTATAGTACCAGTCTATATAACACCTAGTCCTAATCTATAGTACCAGTCTGTCCAACATGGTGAGATTATAACACCTAGCCCTAATCCATAGTACCAGTCTATATAACACCTAGTCCTAATCTATAGTACCAGTCTGTCCAACATGGTGAGATTATAACACCTAGCCCTAATCCATAGTACCAGTCTATATAACACCTAGCCCTAATCTATAGTACCAGTCTATATAACACCTAGCCCTAATCTATAGTACCAGTCTATATAACACCTAGCCCTAATCTATAGTACCAGTCTATATAACACCTAGCCCTAATCTATAGTACCAGTCTATATAACACCTAGCCCTAATCTATAGTACCAGTCTGTCCTACATGGTGAGATTATAACACCTAGCCCTAATCTATAGTACCAGTCTATATAACACCTAGCCCTAATCTATAGTACCAGTTTGTCCTACATGTTGTGATTATAACACCTAGCCCTAATCTATAGTACCAGTCTATATAACACCTAGCCCTAATCTAACAGTTGATGTTGAGGTGTGTCTGTTACTTATCAGTTGGAGTTTATCCAACTGGCCCCTCCGGCGCGACGCCCATCTGCGGTCCGCTAATCGTTAGCTGTCTTATCGACTGCTATCTGAATAGGTCTATCGGACAATTTACTTGGGTCACTATAACTATATCTATTTTGCCAATTGGATTGGTCCCCTCTACCACACGGAACCCTACTAATCTACGGAAACGCATGAGGTGGCTAAAAACAGACCTCCATCCTATGCTAGCTTGGTACCGATGGCCCGGCTAGCTGTCTGAATCGCCGTGACCCCAACCAACCTCACTACTCACTGGACCCTTATGATCACTCGACTAAGCATGCCTCTCCTTAATGTCAATATGCCTTGTCCATTGCTGTTCTGGTTAGTGTTTATTGACTTATTTCACTGTAAAGCCTCTAGACCTGCTCATTATACCTTATCCAACCTTTCAGTTCCACCACCCACACATGCGATGACATCACCTGGTTTCAATGATGTTTCTAGAGACAATGTCTCTTTCATCATCACTCAATGCCTAGGTTTACCTCCACTGTATTCACATCCTACCATACCTTTGTCTGTACATTATACCTTGAAGCTATTTTATCACCCCCAGAAACCTCCTTTTACTCTCTGTTCCAGACATTCTAGACGACCAATTCTTATTGCTTTTAGCCGTACCCTTATCCTACTCCTCCAAAAACTCTGAAATCTCCATCCCTAACTACAACATTTTCAGATAAGATAGAACGGTCAAAGGGGGCGGTGTTGCAATCTACTGCAGAGATAGCCTGCAGAGTTCTGTCCTATTATCCAGGTCTGTACCCAAACAATTTGAACTTCTACTTTTAAAAATCCACCTCTCTAAAAACAAGTCTCTCACCGTTGCCACCTGCTATAGACCTCTCCCCCCAGCTGTGCTCTGGACACCATATGTGAACTGATTGCCCCACGTCTATCTTCAGAGCTCGTGCTGCTAGGCGACCTAAAGTGGAACATTCTTAACACCCCAGCCATCCTACAATCTAAGCTTGATGCCCTCAATCTCACACAAATTATCAATGAATCTACCAGGTACCTCCCCAAAGCCGTAAACACGAGCACCCTCATAGATATCATCCTAACCAACTTGCCCTCTAAATACACCTCTGCTGTCTTCAACCAAGATCTCAGCGATCACTGCCTCATTGCCTGCATCCGTAATGGGTCAGCGGTCAAACGACCTCCACTCATCACTGTAAAACGCTCCCTGAAACACCTCAGCGAGCAGGCCTTTCTAATCGACCTGGCCGGGGTATCCTGGAAGGATATTGATCTCATCCCGTCAGTAGAGGATGCCTGGTTCTTTTTTTTAAATGCCTTCCTCATCATCTTAAATAAGCATGCCCCATTCAAGAAATGTAGAAACAGGAACAGAAAAAAGCCCTTGGTTCTCCCCAGACCTGACTGACCTTAACCAACACAAAAACATCCTGTGGCATCGGACAGCCCCCGTGATATGCAACTTTTTAGGGAAGTTAGGAACCAATATACACAGGCAGTTAGAAAAGCCAAGCTTTTTCAAGCAGAAATGTATCTCCCTCACTAGCTAGGAAACACTTATCTCCCTCACTACCTTTAAGCATCAGCTGTCAGAGCAGCTCACAGATTACTGAACGTGTACATAGCCCATCTATAATTTAGCCCAAACAACTACCTCTTCCCCTACTGTATTTATTTTATTTTATTTTTTTCTCCTTTGCACCACATTATTTCTATTTCTACTTCGCACATTCTTCTACTGCAGATCTACCATTCCAGTGTTTTACTTGCTGTGTTGTATTGCCTTACCTCCTGGGTACCTCTTATCCTACCTCATTTGCACACACTGTATATCGACTTGTTTTTCTTTGTATTATTGACTGTATGTTTGTTTTACTCCATGTGTAACTCTGTGTTGTTGTATGTGTCAAACTGCTTTGCTTTATCTTGGCCAGGTCTCAGTTGTAAATGAGAACTTGTTCTCAACTTGCCTACCTGGTTAAATAAAGGTGAAATTAAAATTAAAAAATTAAAAACTTGAACACTGGGAATAATTTTTTGGCTGCAGTCTGAGGTGCAGTTAAATCTAATGACCTCTGACCTCCTCTGAGGTAACTCTGGGTCTTCCTTTCCTGTGGCGGTCTTCACAAGAGCCAGTTTCATCATAGCGATTGATGGTTTTTGCCACTGAACATGAAGAAACATTCAAAGTTCTTAGTTTTTTTCCCCCCGCATTGACTGACCTTCATGTCTTTAAGCTGTTTCTCGTTGCTTATTTGAGCTGTTCTTGCCATAATATGGACTTAGTCTTTTACCCAATAGGGCTTCTTCTTCTTCTTTATACCAACCCTACCTTGTCACAACACAACTGATTGGCTCAAACACATTAAGAAGGAAAGAAATTCCACAAATGAACTTTTAACTTGGCACACCTGTCACTGTAAAAGCATTCCAGGTGACTACCCCATGAAATTGGTTTCAGAGAATGACAAGCGTGTGCAAAGCTGTCATCAAGGCAAAGGGCGGCTACTTTGAAGAATATAAAATAATGTACAATAAATGTTGATTTGTTTAACACTTTTATGGTTACTACATGATTCCATATGTGTCATCCGAGGACACCCCCGGACAGGGCCAAACAGGAAGGATATAACCCCACCCACTTTGCCAAAGCACAGCCCCCACACCACTAGAGGGATATCTTCAACCACCAACTTACCATCCTGTATAAATGTTGTTAACACTTTTATGGTTACTACATGATTCCATATGTGTCATCCGAGGACACCCCCGGACAGGGCCAAACAGGAAGGATATAACCCCACCCACTTTGCCAAAGCACAGCCCCCACACCACTAGAGGGATATCTTCAACCACCAACTTACCATCCTGTATAAATGTTGTTAACACTTTTATGGTTACTACATGATTCCATATGTGTCATCCGAGGACACCCCCGGACAGGGCCAAACAGGAAGGATATAACCCCACCCACTTTGCCAAAGCACAGCCCCCACACCACTAGAGGGATATCTTCAACCACCAACTTACCATCCTGTATAAATGTTGTTAACACTTTTATGGTTACTACATGATTCCATATGTGTCATCCGAGGACACCCCGGACAGGGCCAAACAGGAAGGATATAACCCCACCCACTTTGCCAAAGCACAGCCCCCACACCACTAGAGGGATATCTTCAACCACCAACTTACCATCCTGTATAAATGTTGTTAACACTTTTATGGTTACTACATGATTCCATATGTGTCATCCGAGGACACCCCGGACAGGGCCAAACAGGAAGGATATAACCCCACCCACTTTGCCAAAGCACAGCCCCCACACCACTAGAGGGATATCTTCAACCACCAACTTACCATCCTGTATAAATGTTGTTAACACTTTTATGGTTACTACATGATTCCATATGTGTCATCCGAGGACACCCCGGACAGGGCCAAACAGGAAGGATATAACCCCACCCACTTTGCCAAAGCACAGCCCCCACACCACTAGAGGGATATCTTCAACCACCAACTTACCATCCTGTATAAATGTTGTTAACACTTTTATGGTTACTACATGATTCCATATGTGTCATCCGAGGACACCCCCGGACAGGGCCAAACAGGAAGGATATAACCCCACCCACTTTGCCAAAGCACAGCCCCCACACCACTAGAGGGATATCTTCAACCACCAACTTACCATCCTGTATAAATGTTGTTAACACTTTTATGGTTACTACATGATTCCATATGTGTCATCCGAGGACACCCCCGGACAGGGCCAAACAGGAAGGATATAACCCCACCCACTTTGCCAAAGCACAGCCCCCACACCACTAGAGGGATATCTTCAACCACCAACTTACCATCCTGTATAAATGTTGTTAACACTTTTATGGTTACTACATGATTCCATATGTGTCATCCGAGGACACCCCGGACAGGGCCAAACAGGAAGGATATAACCCCACCCACTTTGCCAAAGCACAGCCCCCACACCACTAGAGGGATATCTTCAACCACCAACTTACCATCCTGTATAAATGTTGTTAACACTTTTATGGTTACTACATGATTCCATATGTGTCATCCGAGGACACCCCCGGACAGGGCCAAACAGGAAGGATATAACCCCACCCACTTTGCCAAAGCACAGCCCCCACACCACTAGAGGGATATCTTCAACCACCAACTTACCATCCTGTATAAATGTTGTTAACACTTTTATGGTTACTACATGATTCCATATGTGTCATCCGAGGACACCCCCGGACAGGGCCAAACAGGAAGGATATAACCCCACCCACTTTGCCAAAGCACAGCCCCCACACCACTAGAGGGATATCTTCAACCACCAACTTACCATCCTGTATAAATGTTGTTAACACTTTTATGGTTACTACATGATTCCATATGTGTCATGTCATAGTTGTTATATAACGTAGAAAATAGTAATAATAAAGACAAACCTTAGAAATAGTACTGGCGCCAGGAAGGGTCAGGGGTCAAGGGTGAGGGGTTAAGGGTCAGACATAGGATCTGGGAACCCTACTCGGTCAGATCTTGAATTAATGTGTACTTACTTTAATGACTAAACATGTTGGGTGATTCTTCTTGAAAACATTCATTCCTCTTGTCAGGACTGAGCCTGGTGGAGAGTTACCCTTACGAACCCGAAGAGAGGGGCTTTGACTACGTACGCCTGGCCTCCATCGCTGCAGGTGAGTCTGGTAGCAGACTGTCTCTGCCCTGGGAGTAGGTAGAGGGGGGTAGGTAGAAGGGCAGAACATGTATGGGGGTAGGTAGAGGGGAAGAATGAGTGTTTGGGGGTAGGTGGAGGGTCAGAATGTGTGTCTGGGGGCAGCTATAGAGGGGCAGAATGTGTATCTGGGGGTAGCTATAGAGGGGCAGAATGTGTGTCTGGGGGCAGCTATAGAGGGGCAGAATGTGTGTCTGGGGGCAGCTACAGAGGGGCAGAATGTGTATCTGGGGGCAGCTATAGAGGGGCAGAATGTGTGTCTGGGGGCAGCTACAGAGGGGCAGAATGTGTATCTGGGGGCAGCTATAGAGGGGCAGAATGTGTATCTGGGGGCAGCTATAGAGGGGCAGAATGTGTGTCTGGGGGCAGCTATAGAGGGGCAGAATGTGTGTCTGGGGGCAGCTACAGAGGGACAGAATGTGTATCTGGGGGCAGCTATAGAGGGGCAGAATGTGTGTCTGGGGGCAGCTATAGAGGGGCAGAATGTGTATCTGGGGGTAGGTAGAGGGGGCAGCTATAGAGGGGCAGAATGTGTATCTGGGGGCAGCTATAGAGGGGCAGAATGTGTGTCTGGGGGCAGCTATAGAGGGGCAGCTTTAGAGAGACAGAATGTGTGTCTGGGGGGCAGCTATAGAGGGGCAGAATGTGTATCTGGGGGCAGCTATAGAGGGGCAGAATGTGTGTCTGGGGGCAGCTATAGAGGGGCAGAATGTGTGTCTGGGGGTAGGTAGAGGGGCAGAATGTGTGTCTGGGGGCAGCTATAGAGGGGCAGAATGTGTGTCTGGGGGTAGGTAGAGGGGCAGAATGTGTATCTGGGGGTAGGTAGAGGGGCAGAATGTGTGTCTGGGGGTAGGTAGAGGGGCAGAATGTGTATCTGGGGGGTAGGTAGAGGGGCAGAATGTGTGTCTGGGGGGTATGTAGAGGGGCAGAATGTGTATCTGGGGGTAGGTAGAGGGGGCAGAATGTGTGTCTGGGGGCAGCTATAGAGGGGAAGAATGTGTGTCTGGGGGTAGGTAGAGGGGCAGAATGTGTGTCTGGGGGTAGGTATAGGGGGCAGAATGTGTGTCTGGGGGCAGAATGTGTGTCTGGGGGCAGCTATAGAGGGGCAGAATGTGTGTCTGGGGGTAGGTATAGGGGGCAGAATGTGTATCTGGGGGCAGCTATAGAGTGGCAGAATGTGTGTCTGGGGGCAGCTATAGAGGGGCAGAATGTGTGTCTGGGGGTAGGTAGAGGGGCAGAATGTGTATCTGGGGGTAGGTAGAGGGGCAGAATGTGTGTCTGGGGGTAGGTAGAGGGGCAGAATGTGTATCTGGGGGGTAGGTAGAGGGGCAGAATGTGTGTCTGGGGGTATGTAGAGGGGCAGAATGTGTATCTGGGGGCAGCTATAGAGGGGCAGAATGTGTGTCTGGGGGTAGGTAGAGGGGCAGAATGTGTATCTGGGGGCAGCTATAGAGTGGCAGAATGTGTATCTGGGGGCAGCTATAGAGGGGCAGAATGTGTATCTGGGGGCAGCTATAGGGGGGCAGAATGTGTATCTGGGGGCAGCTATAGAGGGGCAGAATGTGTATCTGGGGGCAGCTATAGGGGGGCAGAATGTGTATCTGGGGGGCAGCTATAGGGGGGCAGAATGTGTATCTGGGGGGTAGCTATAGAGGGACAGAATGTGTATCTGGTGGCAGCTATAGAGGGGCAACTATAGAAGCAGCTGCCTCCTGGAGGGGTACCTGGGGTCAGTTATAGGGAGGCAGAATGTGCTGTTTGCCCTCAGGGTAAAAAATAACTTTATCACCTATTTACATTAAATAGCAGCTCAGAGAGCCCATCTCAGATTGTCTATGGGGGAGCAGCAGAAGGGAACATGGCCAAGATGTTCAAATGTTCATAGATGACCAGCAGGGTCAGATAATACTAATCACAGTAGTCGAGGGTGCAGCAAGTCAGCACATCAGGAGTAAATGTCAGTTGGCTTTTCATAGCCGATCATTCAGAGTATCTCTACCGCTCCTGCTGTCTCTAGAGAGTTGAAAACAGCAGGTCTGGAACAGGTAGCACGTCCGGTGAACAGGTCAGGGTTCCATAGCCGCAGGCAGAACAGTTGAAACTGGAGCAGCAGCACGGCCAGGTGGACTGGGGACAGCAAGGAGTCATCATGCCAGGTGATGAGGCATGGTCCTAGGGCTCAGGTCCTCCGAGAGAGAGAGAGAAAGAAAGAGAGAATTAGAGAGAGCATACTTATATTCACACAGGACACCGGATAGAACAGGAGAAGTACTCCAGATATAACAAACTGACCCTAGCCCCCCGACACATAAACTACTGCAGCATAAATACTGGAGGCTGAGACAGGAGGGGTCAGGAGACACAGGAGAAACTGGTTTTAATGATAGCAGCCATCCCCCACAGAAACTGCCAGACAAAGTTTAATATCACAGTGACGTTGTAAAGGCTAAACAAATATGGGATCAAAATATGGCTCTGGGATCAAAATTGGATAAATCTGTTATGTAAAGATGGTCACTAGAGGAAAGACGTAAGTTGTCACATCTCTTAATGTTATCACCCATTTATATACAGTCAAATATGTAAGAACATAAATCTATATAGTGAGAAGGAAACATTCCCCCCTCCTTCAAACCAGCAGTGAAATTGTAATGTAACTTCACCCCCCAGCTTGACATGTCAAGTTTCAAGTTTCAGCTCGTGGGTGTGTGGGATTTGTGACGATGCCGTGGGCCTTCCTCGGGCACCGTTTCCAGTATATTTCCTGGCTGGGTGGGATTTGTGATGATGCCGTGGGCCTTCATCAGGCACCGTTTCCAGTAGATTTCCTGGGTGTGTGGGATTTGTGACGATGCCGTGGGCCTTCCTCGGGCACCGTTTCCAGTAGATTTCCTGGCTGGGTGGGATTTGTGATGATGCCGTGGGCCTTCATCGGGCACCGTTTCCAGTATATTCCCTGGCTGGGAGTACTGGGCCGTCTTCACCACCAGCATGAGGCCGCCGTGGATGGAGACATTCCAGGCCGTGATGCAACCGGGCAGGATGTACTCGCTGGTGCAGCGGTAGTGTTTGGATAGGACCCGGCCAAATTTGTTCAACCACCTTAGGAAGTAGAGATGCTCTTGCGCTCTCTTGACCACGTGGTTGGTTGATAACAAGTCGTCAGTGATGTGGACGCAGAGGAACATAAAACTGCTGACTCTCTCTACAGCAGTCCCATTGGTATTCCATCCTCTGCTTCCTGAAGTCAGCAATCAACACCTTTGTTTTGCTGATGTTGAGGGATGTGGTTGTTGTCATGACACCACAATTCCAGTTCACTTACCTCCTCCTGAGGCTGCATTCATTGTAGCTGGGGATTTTAACAAGGGTAATCTGAATACAAGACTCCCTAAATTCTATCAGCATATCGATTGTGCTACCAGGGCTGGTAAAACCCTGGATCATTGTTATTCTAACCTCTGTGACGCATATAAGGCCCTTCCCCGCTCTCCTTTCGGAAAAGCTGACCACGACTCTATTTTGTTGCTCCCAGCCTATAGACAGAGACTAAAACAGGAAGCTCCCGCGCTCAGGTCTGTTCAACTATTAAAACATTCCCTAACCAGAAACCGTGGATTGATGGCAGCATTCGCACGAAACTGAAAGCGCGAACCACTGCTTTTAACCAGGGCAAGGTGACCAGAAACATGACCGAATACAAACAGTGTTGCTATTCCCTCCGCAAGGCAATCAAACAGGCTAAGCGTCAGTATAGAGACAAAGTAGAGTCGCAATTCAACAGCTCAGACAAAAGAGGCAGGGTCTACAGTCAATCACGGATTACAAAAATAAAACCAGCCCAGTCGTGGACCAGGATGTCTTGCTCCCAGGCAGACTAAATAACTTCTTTGCTCGATTTGAGGACAATACAGTGCCACTGACACTGCCCCTACCAAAACCTGCGGACTCTCCTGCAGCAGACGTGAGTGAAACACAACCTGTTAGGGCTAGCCCTGATTACTGCCCCTTCTGGAGGAATTGGGTACCCCTATAAAACATGATACATTTTTGTCAAAAGTTGCTAATATATGCATATAAAAATTATTATCGAATGGAAAACACTCTAAAGCTTCTAAAACCGTTTAAATTTTGTCTCTATGTAAAGCAGAAGTGTCAGGGCATGCATTCTCCCAAAGTCTCTCTTGTAATGGAAAAAGTTGGCACCACTTTGACGTCATCGTATACGCACTTACCAAGCAGTTACAACCCTGGGAAGACTCTGTATGTGTTCAGCGCGAAGCCTGCTTTCGATGAGGCGTGTCACTGTGAGAATCGTGCGCTCACGAGACTTTGAGCGTGCCGAAAGGTCTAGGTCACGCCAAAAAAAAGTGCCCCTCTATGCGCGCTCTGCACTTTTTCTCTCTTTCCCTCAGGATCGATTAAAAGACGTGTGTGTGTCTGTTCGCCCTCACCATTGCTGTAGACCTTTATAACATGTTAAGGCTTAATTATGAACATAGTTTGACAAGTTTACTCGACATATAATGTATACTTTCGACGTTTTGGTGCGCATCCACTTGAAATTTGACTACATTTCGACCGAAATGTGGCTAGTTTGAGAACCGAAAGACACAGACTTGAAAACTGAACGCTGATTTGGTAAGTATTAACCATTCCAGGTCTTCTGATGGAAGAACAGCAACGGTAAGGGAATATTTATGTGTTAATTGTGGGTTTCTGTCGACTCCAAGATAGAGGAGGGCTACAGAGAATTTTGGAGCGCCGACTCCTAGTATAGGCTACTGAACGCAACATGTAACGTTAAAAATAAATGTAACACAGCGATTGCATTTAGAAGAAGTTTATCTTGCTATACATATGTAAAACATGCATATTTAGTCAAAGTTTATGATGTGTATTCCTTGTTAGCTGACGTTATCTGCCGGAGCTATTTCATTTCTCCTGACATTGCAGTAGCATTTTTTGAACGATGCGTCATTGTAAACAGAGATTTATGGATATATATTGCAGATTATTGAAAAAAAAATGAATGTACTGTGTAACATGTTATATTACTGTCATCTGATGAAGATTTCAAAAGGTTAGTGAAATGATTTTTCTTTTAATCCTGCGTTTGTTGATTGCATATTTTTTCCTACTTGGCTAAGCTAATGAGGTATGTCTGCGGTGGTGGTTGGACATAAATATGTGCTATGTTTTCGCCGTAAAACATTTTAGAAATCTTACTTGCTGGGTAGATAAACAACTTGTTTATCTTTCATTTGAGCAATTTTTCTTGCTAATCTGTGGAGGTTAAATATTTTTAGGATTATTTCTTGCGTTCCCTGCGCCACATTACAGCTCAGGGGGTGTGGGGGAGGTTCCCAAATGGGAACTAGTGTCCCCAAGAGGACGTGTTAACCCTCGCAAGGCTGCAGGCCCAGACGGTATCCCTAGCCACGTCCTCAGAGCATGCGCAGACCAGCTGGCTGGTGTGTTTACGGACATATTCAATCAATCCCTATCCCAGTCTGCTGTCCCCACATGCTTCAAGAGGGGCACCATTGTTCCTGTTCAATCCATTGCTGGCAAAAGGAAGCAGATGTGTTCTCATCGAACCAATCCTGATATGTCCTACCCATGTAGCCAATGGAGTGGGCCGCTGCCTTAAAGAGCACTGAGCTAATAGATGCCCACTTCTGATCAATGGGGTCCTCTGAGCTCAGAAGAGGCTCAATCTCCCTCAGTCTTTCAACGAGAGAGCGATGAACTCATCCCTTGTGGGAGTGTGGGGGCATCCATGATGTAGCCAATCAGGGGCCAGTGTTTGGAGTGTGGGGGCATCCATGATGTAGCCAATCAGGGGCCAGTGTTTGGAGTGTGGGGGCATCCATGATGTAGCCAATCAGGGGCCAGTGTTTGGAGTGTGGGGGCATCCATTACATTTACATTTACATTTAAGTCATTTAGCAGACGCTCTTATCCAGAGCGACTTACAAATTGGTGCGTTCACCTTAAGACATCCAGTGGAACAGCCACTTTACAATAGTGCATCTAAATCTTTTAAGGGGGGTGAGAAGGATTACTTTATCCTATCCTAGGTATTCCTGAAAGAGGTGGGGTTTCAGGTGTCTCCGGAAGGTGGTGATTGACTCCGCTGTCCTGGTGTATCCATGATGTAGCCAATCAGGGGCCAGTGTTTGGAGCGTCCATGATGCTTTATATTTGTTCTCCTGCTGGAACAAGGTGTTAACAAGGTGTTAGTATCAATGAGATCGTACTCAGCACATAGAGTTAGCAGTTAGTATGCCGTTCTCATTGACCTGGCCAACACCATGCCTACCCAGCACTCCGCTCCATATCCTGTTATTCTGTCCCACCCTAGCGTTGAAGTCATCCAGCACTCTGAATCCATATCCTGTTATTCTGTCCCCACCCTAGCGTTGAAGTCACCCAGCACTCTGACTCCATATCCTGTTATTCTGTCCCACCCTAGCATTGAAGTCACCCAGCACTCTGACTCCATATCCTGTTATTCTGTCCCACCCTAGCATTGAAGTCACCCAGCACTCTGACTCCATATCCTGTTATTCTGTCCCACCCTAGCATTGAAGTCACCCAGCACTCTGACTCCATATCCTGTTATTCTGTCCCACCCTAGCATTGAAGTCACCCAGCACTCTGACTCCATATCCTGTTATTCTGTCCCCACCCTAGCGTTGAAGTCACCCAGCACTCTGACTCCATATCCTGTTATTCTGTCCCACCCTAGCATTGAAGTCACCCAGCAGAAAGTTATTGTCATTCCTGGCCTCATCTAGTAACTGGTAGAAGCAGTCCTTTGCCTCATTTCAGAACGTTGGTGCACTGAGAAGAGTAGCATAACACATTTTGGCTAGGGGGACACGAGTCATGGCTCTTTCACATATGCCGACAGGTGTTTCGGTGAGGCTGGTTAAAAGTCTGTTCTTAATTGCCAGTCCCAGAGGGTAACCTTTCCAGAAGAAGGTGTCCAAAACCTAGGAAGAAACCTAGAGAGGAACCAGGCTATAAAACTCAAACAGTACCAGGACACATTCAATACAGAAGGGGTCTGATGCTAAACTAGTCCTCAAATCAAATCAAATCAAATCAAATGGCTGTGCTGATATCTCAAAGTGCTGTACAGAAACCCAGCCTAAAACCCCAAACAGCAAACAATGCATAACAGAACATGAAGAAACCAAGATGTGGCCAAATTATAACAGAACATGACCAAGATTCAAATAAAAATGACCAGCATGGTCGAATAATAATAAGGCAGAACAGTTGAAACTGGAGCAGCAGCACAGTCAGGTGGACTGGGGACAGCAAGGAGTCATCATGTCAGGTAGTCCTGGGGCACGGTCCTAGGGCTCAGGTCCTCCGAGAGAGAGAAAGAAAGAGAGAATTAGAGAGAGCATATGTGGGGTGGCCAGTCCTCTTCTGGCTGTGCCGGGTGGAGATTATAACAGAACGTGGCCAAGATGTTCAAATGTTCATAAATGACCAGCATGTACAGACTGGAATACGTTCCGGGATTCATCTGATGGCATTGAGGAGTTTACCACATCAGGCATCGGTTTCATTAATAAATAAGTGCATCGATGATGTTGCCCCACAGTGACCATAAGAACATATCTCAACCAGAAGCCATTGATTACAGGCAACATGCAGCCGCTTTCAAGGAGCGGGACACTAATCCGGAGGATTATAAGAAATCCCGCTACGACCTACGACCTCTGGCAAGCCATCAAACAGACAAAACATCAATACAGGACTAAGACGCTCGATGGATGTGGCAGGGCTTGCAAACTATCATGGATTACAAAGATAAACCCAGCCGTGAGCTACCCGGTGAAGCCAACCTACTAGATGAGCTAAATGCCTTCTGAACTGTGTGATCTCGCTCTCCGAAGCTAAGACCTTTAAAAATGATATCATTCACGACAGTAAGACCTTTTAACAGGATATCATTCACGCCAGTAAGACCTTTAAACAGGATATCATTCACGTCAGTAAGACCTTTAAACAGGATATCATTCACGTCAGTAAGATTAACAGGATATCATTCACGCCAGTAAGACCTTTAAACAGGATATCATTCACGTCAGTAAGACCTTTAAACAGGATATCATTCACATCAGTAAGACCTTTTAACAGGATATCATTCACGCCAGTAAGACCTTTAAACAGGATATCATTCACGACAGTAAGACCTTTTAACAGGATATCATTCACGTCAGTAAGACCTTTAAAAAGGATATCATTCACGCCAGTAAGACCTTTAAACAGGATATCATTCACGACAGTAAGACCTTTTAACAGGATATCATTCACGACAGTAAGACCTTTAAACAGGATATCATTCACGACAGTAAGACCTTTTAACAGGATATCATTCACGTCAGTAAGACCTTTAAACAGGATATCATTCACGTCAGTAAGATTAACAGGATATCATTCACGACAGTAAGACCTTTAAACAGGATATCATTCACGTCAGTAAGACCTTTAAACAGGATATCATTCACGTCAGTAAGATTAACAGGATATCATTCACGTCAGTAAGACCTTTAAACAGGATATCATTCACGACAGTAAGACCTTTTAACAGGATATCATTCACGCCAGTAAGATTAACAGGATATCATTCACGCCAGTAAGACCTTTAAACAGGATATCATTCACATCAGTAAGACCTTTAAACAGGATATCATTCACGACAGTAAGACCTTTTAACAGGAAATCATTCACGCCAGTAAGACCTTTAAACAGGATATCATTCACGTCAGTAAGACCTTTTAACAGGATATCATTCACGACAGTAAGACCTTTTAACAGGATATCATTCACGTCAGTAAGACCTTTAAAAAGGATATCATTCACATCAGTAAGACCTTTAAAAATGATATCATTCACGACAGTAAGACCTTTTAACAGGATATCATTCACGCCAGTAAGACCTTTAAACAGGATATCATTCACGCCAGTAAGACCTTTTAACAGGATATCATTCACGACAGTAAGACCTTTTAACAGGATATCATTCACGACAGTAAGACCTTTTAACAGGATATCATTCATGCCAGTAAGACCTTTAAAAGGATATCATTCACGACAGTAAGACCTTTAAAAGGATATCATTCACGCCAGTAAGACCTTTTAACAGGATATCATTCACGCCAGTAAGACCTTTTAACAGGATATCATTCACGCCAGTAAGACCTTTTAACAGGATATCATTCACGACAGTAAGACCTTTAAACAGGATATCATTCACGCCAGTAAGACCTTTTAACAGGATATCATTCACGACAGTAAGACCTTTAAACAGGATATCATTCACGCCAGTAAGACCTTTTAACAGGATATCATTCACGACAGTAAGACCTTTAAACAGGATATCATTCACGCCAGTAAGACCTTTTAACAGGATATCATTCACGACAGTAAGACCTTTAAACAGGATATCATTCACGCCAGTAAGACCTTTTAACAGGATATCATTCACGCCAGTAAGGCCTTTAAACAGGATATCATTCACGCCAGTAAGACCTTTTAACAGGATATCATTCACGCCAGTAAGACCTTTAAACAGGATATCATTCACACCAGTAAGACCTTTAAACAGGATATCATTCACGCCAGTAAGACCTTTTAACAGGATATCATTCACGCCAGTAAGACCTTTTAACAGGATATCATTCACGCCAGTAAGGCCTTTAAACAGGATATCATTCACGCCAGTAAGACCTTTTAACAGGATATCATTCACGCCAGTAAGACCTTTAAACAGGATATCATTCACGTCAGTAAGACCTTTAAACAGGATATCATTCACGTCAGTAAGACCTTTTAACAGGATATCATTCACGTCAGTAAGACCTTTAAAAAGGATATCATTCACGTCAGTAAGACCTTTAAAAATGATATCATTCACGACAGTAAGACCTTTTAACAGGATATCATTCACGCCAGTAAGACCTTTTAACAGGATATCATTCACGCCAGTAAGACCTTTAAACAGGATATCATTCACGTCAGTAAGACCTTTAAACAGGATATCATTCACGCCAGTAAGACCTTTAAACAGGATATCATTCACGCCAGTAAGGCCTTTAAACAGGATATCATTCACGACAGTAAGGCCTTTAAACAGGATATCATTCACGCCAGTAAGACCTTTTAACAGGATATCATTCACGCCAGTAAGGCCTTTAAACAGGATATCATTCACGACAGTAAGGCCTTTAAACAGGATATCATTCACGCCAGTAAGACCTTTTAACAGGATATCATTCACGACAGTAAGGCCTTTAAACAGAATATCATTCACGCCAGTAAGACCTTTTAACAGGATATCATTCACGACAGTAAGGCCTTTAAACAGGATATCATTCACGCCAGTAAGACCTTTTAACAGGATATCATTCACGCCAGTAAGACCTTTTAACAGGATATCATTCACGCCAGTAAGACCTTTTAACAGGATATCATTCACGCCAGTAAGACCTTTTAACAGGATATCATTCACGTCAGTAAGACCTTTAAACAGGATATCATTCACGTCAGTAAGACCTTTTAACAGGATATCATTCACGTCAGTAAGACCTTTAAAAAGGATATCATTCACGTCAGTAAGACCTTTAAAAATGATATCATTCACGACAGTAAGACCTTTTAACAGGATATCATTCACGCCAGTAAGACCTTTTAACAGGATATCATTCACGCCAGTAAGACCTTTAAACAGGATATCATTCACGTCAGTAAGACCTTTAAACAGGATATCATTCACGCCAGTAAGACCTTTAAACAGGATATCATTCACGCCAGTAAGGCCTTTAAACAGGATATCATTCACGACAGTAAGGCCTTTAAACAGGATATCATTCACGCCAGTAAGACCTTTTAACAGGATATCATTCACGCCAGTAACGCCTTTAAACAGGATATCATTCACGTCAGTGCCTCTTCCCCCTCAGGATCCTGAAAATACTTGGGCCCTCAGATCTTCAAAAAGTTCTACAGCTGCCCCATTGAGAGCATCTTGGCTGGCTGCCTGCATCACTGCAAGGCACCCGACCACAAGGCACAACAGAGGGTGGTGGGCCCAGTACCAAGGACCTTTATACCAGGCGGTGTCAGAGGAAGGTCCCAAAAAGGGTCAAAGACCCCAGTCACCCAAACCATAGACGGTTCTAAAGTTCTATCGGCAACAGGACCGTGAATCGCTTCTACCCCCAAGCCATAAGACTGCTAGACAAGACTGCTAAATAGCTAATCAAATCTCAGACTACCTGCATTGAGTTTACTGGACTCTACCCACACACTCACGCATACTGGACTCTACCCACACACTCACGCATACTGGACTCTACCCACACACTCACACAAACTGGACTCTACCCACACACTCACACATACTGGACTCTACCCACACACTCACACATACTGGACTCTACCCACACACTCACACATACTGGACTCTACCCACACACTCACACATACTGGACTCTACCCACACACTCACACATACTGGACTCTACCTACACACTCACACATACTGGTCTCTACCCACACACTCACACAAACTGGACTCTACCTACACACTCACACATACTGGTCTCTACCCACACACTCACACAAACTGGACTCTACCTACACACTCACACATACTGGTCTCTACCCACACACTCACACATACTGGACTCTAACCACACACTCACACATACTGGTCTCTACCCACACACTCACACATACTGGACCCACACACTCACACATACCTCTACACACTCACACATACTGGACTCTACCCACACACTCACACATACTGGACTCTACCCACACACTCACACATACTGGACTCTACCCACACACTCACACATACTGGACTCTACCCACACACTCACACATACTGGACTCTACCCACACACTCACACATACTGGTCTCTACCCACACACTCACACATACTGGTCTCTACCCACACACTCACAAATACTGGACTCTACCCACACACTCACACATACTGGACTCTACCCACACACTCACACATACTGGACTCTACCCACACACTCACACATACTGGACTCTACTCCCACACACTCACACATACTGGACTCTACCCACACACTCACACATACTGGACTCTACCCACACACTCACACATACTGGACTCTACCCACACACTCACACATACTGGACTCTACCCACACACTCACACATACTGGACTCTACCCACACACTCACACATACTGGACTCTACCCACACACTCACACATACTGGACTCTACCCACACACTCACACATACTGGACTCTACCCACACACTCACACATACTGGACTCTACCCACACACTCACACATACTGGACTCTACCCACCCACACACTACCCACACACTCACACATACTGGACTCTAACCACACACTCACACATACTGGACTCTACCCACACACTCACACATACTGGACTCTACTACCCACACACTCACACACTCACACATACTGACTCTACCCACACACTCACACATACTGGACTCTACCCACACACTCACACATACTGGACTCTACCCACACACTGGACTCTACACACACTGGACTCTACCCACACACTCACACATACTGGACTCTACCCACACACTCACACATACTGGACTCTACCCACACACTCACACATACTGGACTCTCACACAAACTGGACTCTACCCACACACTCACACATACTGGACTCTAACCACACACTCACACATACTGGACTCTACCCACACACTCACACATACTGGACTCTACCCACACACTCACACATACTGGACTCTACCCACACACTCACACATACTGGACTCTAACCACACACTCACACATACTGGACTCTACCCACACACTCACACATACTGGACTCTACCCACACACTCACACATACTCTACTGACACCCACACTACATACGCCACTACACAAACACACACACATGTAGCATGCACACACACATGTACACACACATGCATACACATGCATACACATGCATACACATGCACACACATGCACACACACATGTACACACACATGCATACACATGCATACACATGCACACACATGCACACACATGCACACACACATGCACACACATGCATACACATGCATACACATGCACACACATGCATACACATGCATACACATGCATACACATGCACACACATGCACACACATGCATACACATGCACACACATGCACACACATGCACACACATGCATACACATGCATACACATGCATACACATGCACACACATGCACACACATGCACACACATGCACACACATGCACATACATGCACACACATGCACACACATGCATACACATGCACACACATGCACACACATGCACACACATGCATACACATGCACACACATGCATACACATGCACACACATGCACACACATGCATACACATGCACACACATGCACACACATACACACACATGCATACTTGATAATCTGACTGTACATGATATAATGCATAGACAACAAGATGGCACCGGAGAAGAAGGCTGACGTTTTACGTTTTCTATCCGTTTTATCCAATTGTGTTTTTTGTTTGTTTCTTTGCGTTGTTTGTACCTTATTTTTTTACTTATTTTGTAAATGTCGCTGCTACCGTCTCGTACGAGTGAAAATAACTTCTGGACATCAGAACAGCGCTCACTCACCACAAATCCTTTTTTTTCCTTTAATGAGTCCGATGAGCCTGGCGTGAAGGACATACTGCTTTCCCGGGAACAGGCCCAGAACCCTGTCATTTGCGTGAAGAGAAGACGGAGAAAATGGGTCTGGAGGGCAGGCTGCCATCGGAGACGGTCGAATAAACCCCCACTGCAGCGGTGTCTGGTTATACGATGTACCGGCAGGATAGAACAGCGGTGTCTGGTTATACGATGTACCGGCAGGATAGAACAGCGGTGTCTGGTTATAACGATGTACCGGCAGGATAGAACAGCGGTGTCTGGTTATACGATGTACCGGCAGGATAGAACAGCGGTGTCTGGTTATACGATGTACCTGCAGGATAGAACAGCGGTGTCTGGTTATACGATGTACCGGCAGGATAGAACAGCGGTGTCTGGTTATACGATGTACCGGCAGGATAGAACAGCGGTGTCTGGTTATACGATGTACCGGCAGGATAGAACAGCGGTGTCTGGTTATACGATGTACCGGCAGGATAGAACAGCGGTGTCTGGTTATACGATGTACCTGCAGGATAGAACAGCGGTGTCTGGTTATACGATGTACCGGCAGGATAGAACAGCGGTGTCTGGTTATACGATGTACCTGCAGGATAGAACAGCGGTGTCTGGTTATACGATGTACCGGCAGGATGGAACAGCGGCGTCTGGTTATACGATGTACCGGCAGGATGGAACAGCGACGTCTGGTTATACGATGTACCGGCAGGATAGAACAGCGGTGTCTGGTTATACGATGTACTGGCAGGATAGAACAGCGGTGTCTGGTTATACGATGTACCTGCAGGATAGAACAGCGGTGTCTGGTTATACGATGTACCGGCAGGATAGAACAGCGGTGTCTGGTTATACGATGTACCTGCAGGATAGAACAGCGGTGTCTGGTTATACCTGCAGGATAGATGTCTGGTTACCGGCAGGATAGAACAGCGGTGTCTGGTTATACACAGCGGTGTCTGGTTATACAATGTACCGGCAGGATAGAACAGCGGTGTCTGGTTATACGATGTACCTGCAGGATAGAACAGCGGTGTCGGTCTGGTTATACGATGTACCGGCAGGATAGAACAGCGGTGTCTGGTTATACGATGTACCGGCAGGATAGAACAGCGGTGTCTGGTTATACGATGTACCGGCAGGATAGAACAGCGGTGTCTGGTTATACGATGTACCGGCAGGATAGAACAGCGGTGTCTGGTTATACGATGTACCGGCAGGATAGAACAGCGGTGTCTGGTTAGAACAGCGATACGATGTACCGGCAGGATAGAACAGCGGTGTCTGGTTATACGATGTACCGGCAGGATAGAACAGCGGTGTCTGGTTATACGATGTACCGGCAGGATAGAACAGCGGTGTGTCTGGTTATACGATGTACCTGCAGGATAGAACAGCGGTGTCTGGTTATACGATGTACCGCAGGATAGAACAGCGGTGTCTGGTTATACGATGTACCCTCAGGATAGAACAGCGGTGTCTGGTTAGGATAGAACAGCGGTGTCTGGTTATAGAACATGTACCGGCAGGATAGAACAGCGGTGTCTGGTTATACGATGTACCAGGATAGAACAGGGTGTCTGGTTATAGAACAGCGGTGTCTGGTTATACGATGTACCGGCAGGATAGAACAGCGGTGTCTGGTTATACGATGTACCGGCAGGATAGAACAGCGGTGTCTGGTTATACGATGTACCTGCAGGATAGAACAGCGGTGTCTGGTTATACGATGTACCGGCAGGATAGAACAGCGGGATCTGGTTATACGATGTACCGTCAGGATAGAACAGCGGGATCTGGTTATACGATGTACCTGCAGGATAGAACAGCGGTGTCTGGGTTTACGATGTACTTGCAGGATAGAACAGCGGTGTCTGGTTATACGATGTACTTGCAGGATAGAACAGCGGTGTCTGGTTATACGATGTACCGGCAGGATAGAACAGTGGGATCTGGTTATACGATGTACCTGCAGGATAGAACAGCGGTGTCTGGTTATACGATGTACTGGCAGGATAGAACAGCGGTGTCTGGTTATACGATGTACCGGCAGGATAGAACAGCGGTGTCTGGTTATACGATGTACCGGCAGGATAGAACGGCGGTGTCTGGTTATACGATGTACCGGCAGGATAGAACAGCGGTGTCTGGTTATACGATGTACCGGCAGGATAGAACAGCGGGATCTGGTTATACGATGTACCGACAGGATAGAACAGCGGGATCTGGTTATACGATGTACCTGCAGGATAGAACAGCAGTGTCTGGTTATACGATGTACCGACAGGATAGAACAGCGGTGTCTGGTTATACGATGTACTTGCAGGATAGAACAGCGGTGTCTGGTTATACGATGTACCGGCAGGATAGAACAGCGGGATCTGGTTATACGATGTACCTGCAGGATAGAACAGCGGTGTCTGGTTATACGATGTACCGGCAGGATAGAACAGCGGTGTCTGGTTATACGATATAGAACAGCGGTGTCTGGTTATACGATGTACCGGCAGGATAGAACAGCGGTGTCTGGTTATACGATGTACCGGCAGGATAGAACAGCGGTGTCTGGTTATACGATGTACCGGCAGGATAGAACAGCGGTGTCTGGTTATACGATGTACCGGCAGGATAGAACAGCGGTGTCTGGTTATACGATGTACCTGCAGGATAGAACAGCGGTGTCTGGTTATACGATGTACCGGCAGGATAGAACAGCGGTGTCTGGTTATACGATGTACCTGCAGGATAGAACAGCGGTGTCTGGTTATACGATGTACCGGCAGGATGGAACAGCGGCGTCTGGTTATACGATGTACCGGCAGGATGGAACAGCGGTGTCTGGTCTGGTTATACGATGTACCGGCAGGATAGAACAGCGGTGTCTGGTTATACGATGTACCGGCAGGATAGAACAGCGGTGTCTGGTTATACGATGTACCTGCAGGATAGAACAGCGGTGTCTGGTTATACGATGTACCGGCAGGATAGAACAGTGGGATCTGGTTATACGATGTACCTGCAGGATAGAACAGCGGTGTCTGGTTATACGATGTACTGGCAGGATAGAACAGCGGTGTCTGGTTATACGATGTACCGGCAGGATAGAACAGCGGTGTCTGGTTATACGATGTACCTGCAGGATAGAACAGGATAGAACAGGATAGAACGGTGTCTGGTGTCTGGTTATACGATGTACCGGCAGGATAGAACAGCGGTGTCTGGTTATACGATGTACCGGCAGGATAGAACAGCGGGATCTGGTTATACGATGTACCGACAGGATAGAACAGCGGGATCTGGTTATACGATGTACCTGCAGGATAGAACAGCAGTGTCTGGTTATACGATGTACCGACAGGATAGAACAGCGGTGTCTGGTTATACGATGTACTTGCAGGATAGAACAGCGGTGTCTGGTTATACGATGTACCGGCAGGATAGAACAGCGGGATCTGGTTATACGATGTACCTGCAGGATAGAACAGCGGTGTCTGGTTATACGATGTACCGGCAGGATAGAACAGCGGTGTCTGGTTATACGATATAGAACAGCGGTGTCTGGTTATACGATGTACCGGCAGGATAGAACAGCGGTGTCTGGTTATACGATGTACCGGCAGGATAGAACAGCGGTGTCTGGTTATACGATGTACCGGCAGGATAGAACAGCGGTGTCTGGTTATACGATGTACCGGCAGGATAGAACAGCGGTGTCTGGTTATACGATGTACCTGCAGGATAGAACAGCGGTGTCTGGTTATACGATGTACCGGCGGCAGGATAGAACAGCGGTGTCTGGTTATACGATGTACCGTCAGGATACCTGCAGGATAGAACAGCGGTGTCTGGTTATACGATGTACCGGCAGGATGGAACAGCGGTGTCTGGTTATACGATGTACCGGCAGGATAGAACAGCGGTGTCTGGTTATACGATGTACCGGCAGGATAGAACAGCGGTGTCTGGTTATACGATGTACCGGCAGGATAGAACAGCGGTGTCTGGTTATACGATGTACCTGCAGGATAGAACAGCGGTGTGTCTGGTTATACGATGTAGAACAGCGGCAGGATAGAACAGCGGTGTCTGGTTATACGATGTACCTGCAGGATAGAACAGCGGTGTCTGGTTATACGATGTACCGGCAGGATAGAACAGCGGTGTCTGGTTATACAATGTAGGATAGAACAGCGGTGTCTGGTTAGGATATAGAACAGCGGTGTCTGGTTATACGATGTACCTGCAGGATAGAACAGCGGTGTCTGGTTATACGATGTACCGGCAGGATAGAACAGCGGTGTCTGGTTATACGATGTACCGGCAGGATAGAACAGCGGTGTCTGGTTATACGATGTACCGGCAGGATAGAACAGCGGTGTCTGGTTATACGATGTACCGGCAGGATAGAACAGCGGTGTCTGGTTATACGATGTACCGGCAGGATAGAACAGCGGTGTCTGGTTATACGATGTACCGTCAGGATAGAACAGCGGTGTTGGTTACCGGCAGGATACAGATGTTACCGGCAGGATATGAACAGCAGGTGTCTGGTTATACGATGTACCGGCAGGATAGAACAGCGGTGTCTGGTTATACGATGTACCTGCAGGATAGAACAGCGGTGTCTGGTTATACGATGTACCGGCAGGATAGAACAGCGGTGTCTGGTTATACGATGAACAGCGGTGTCTGGTTACGATGTACCTGGCAGGATAGAACAGCGGTGTCTGGTTATACGATGTACCGGCAGGATAGAACAGCGGTGTCTGGTTATACGATGTACCTGCAGGATAGAACAGTACCAGGGGTCTGGTTAGGATAGAACAGCGGTGTCTGGTTATACGATGTACCTGCAGGATAGAACAGCGGTGTCTGGTTATACGATGTACCGGCAGGATAGAACAGCGGTGTCTGGTTATACGATGTACCTGCAGGATAGAACAGCGGTGTCTGGTTATACGATGTACCGGCAGGATAGAACAGCGGGATCTGGTTATACGATGTACCGTCAGGATAGAACAGCGGGATCTGGTTATACGATGTACCTGCAGGATAGAACAGCGGTGTCTGGGTTTACGATGTACCGACAGGATAGAACAGCGGTGTCTGGTTATACGATGTACTTGCAGGATAGAACAGCGGTGTCTGGTTATACGATGTACCGGGATAGAACAGGATAGGTTACAGTACCTGGGATAGAACAGCGGTGTCTGGTTATACGATGTACCTGCAGGATAGAACAGCGGTGTCTGGTTATACGATGTACCGGCAGGATAGAACAGCGGTGTCTGGTTATACGATGTACCGGCAGGATAGAACAGCGGTGTCTGGTTATACGATGTACCGGCAGGATAGAACAGCGGTGTCTGGTTATACGATGTACCGGCAGGATAGAACAGCGGTGTCTGGTTATACGACCGGCAGGATAGAACAGCGGTGTCTGGTTAGGAGGATAGAACAGCGGGTCTGGTTATACGATGTACCGGTGTCAGGATAGAACAGGATAGAACAGCAGGATAGATCTGGTTATACGATGTACCGGCAGGATAGAACAGCGGTGTCTGGTTATACGATGTACCGGCAGGATAGAACAGCGGTGTCTGGTTATACGATGTACCGCAGGATAGAACAGCGGTGTCTGGTTATACGATGTACCGAACAGGATAGAACAGCGATAGATCTGGTTATACGATGTACCTGCAGGATAGAACAGCGGTGTCTGGTTATACGATGTACCGGCAGGATAGAACAGCGGTGTCTGGTTATACGATATAGAACAGCGGTGTCTGGTTATACGATGTACCGGCAGGATAGAACAGCGGTGTCTGGTTATACGATGTACCGGCAGGATAGAACAGCGGTGTCTGGTTATACGATGTACCGGCAGGATAGAACAGCGGTGTCTGGTTATACGATGTACCGGCAGGATAGAACAGCGGTGTCTGGTTATACGATGTACCGGCAGGATAGAACAGCGGGATCTGGTTATACGATGTACCGGCAGGATAGAACAGCGGGATCTGGTTATACGATGTACCTGCAGGATAGAACAGCGGTGTCTGGTTATACGATGTACCGGCAGGATAGAACAGATGTAGGATAGAACAGCGGTGTCAGGATAGGAAGAACAGCGGTGTCTGGTTAGGATAGAACAGCGGTGTCTGGTTATACGATGTACCGGCAGGATAGAACAGCGGTGTCTGGTTATACGATGTACCGGCAGGATAGAACAGCGGGATCTGGTTATACGATGTACCGGCAGGATAGAACAGCGGGATCTGGTTATACGATGTACCGGCAGGATAGAACAGCGGTGAACAGCTGGGTTATACGATGTACCGACAGGATAGAACAGCGGTGTCTGGTTATACGATGTACTTGCAGGATAGAACAGCGGTGTCTGGTTATACGATGTACCGGCAGGATAGAACAGCGGGATCTGGTTATACGATGTACCTGCAGGATAGAACAGCGGTGTCTGGTTATACGATGTACCGGCAGGATAGAACAGCGGTGTCTGGTTATACGATGTACCGGCAGGATAGAACAGCGGTGTCTGGTTATACGATGTACCGGCAGGATAGAACAGCGGTGTCTGGTTATACGATGTACCGGCAGGATAGAACAGCGGTGTCTGGTTATACGATGTACCGGCAGGATAGAACAGCGGGATCTGGTTATACGATGTACCGACAGGATAGAACAGCGGGATCTGGTTATACGATGTACCTGCAGGATAGAACAGCGGTGTCTGGTTATACGATGTACCGACAGGATAGAACAGCGGTGTCTGGTTATACGATGTACCTGCAGGATAGAAGAGCGGTGTCTGGTTATACGATGTACCGACAGGATAGAACAGCGGTGTCTGGTTATACGATGTACTTGCAGGATAGAACAGCGGTGTCTGGTTATACGATGTACCGGCAGGATAGAACAGCGGGATCTGGTTATACGATGTACCTGCAGGATAGAACAGCGGTGTCTGGTTATACGATGTACCGGCAGGATAGAACAGCGGTGTCTGGTTATACGATGTACCGGCAGGATAGAAAAGCGGTGTCTGGTTATACGATGTACCGGCAGGATAGAACAGCGGTGGTTATACGATGATCTGGTCTGGTTATACGATGTACCGGCAGGATAGAACAGCGGTGTCTGGTTATACGATGTACCGGCAGGATAGAACAGCGGTGTCTGGTTATACGATGTACCGGCAGGATAGAACAGCGGTGTCTGGTTATACGATGTACCGGCAGGATAGAACAGCGGTGTCTGGTTATACGATGTACCGGCAGGATAGAACAGCGGGATCTGGTTATACGATGTACCGGCAGGATAGAACAGCGGTGTCTGGTTATACGATGTACCGGCAGGATAGAACAGCGGTGTCTGGTTATACGATGTACCGGCAGGATAGAACAGCGGTGTCTGGTTATACGATGTACCGGCAGGATAGAACAGCGGGGTCTGGTTATACGATATACCGGCAGGATAGAACAGCGGTGTCTGGTTATACGATGTAGGATAGGCAGGATAGAACAGCGTGTCTGGTTATACGATGTACCGGCAGGATAGAACAGCGGGATCTGGTTATACGATGTACCGGCAGGATAGAACAGCGGGATCTGGTTATACGATGTACCAGGATAGAACAGCGGTGTCTGGTTATACGAGGATAGAACAGCGGGATCTGGTTATACGATGTACCTGCAGGATAGAACAGCGGTGTCTGGTTATACGATGTACCTGCAGTATAGAACAGCGGGATCTGGTTATACGATGTACCGGCAGGATAGAACAGCGGGATCTGGTTATACGATGTACCGGCAGGATAGAACAGCGGGATCTGGTTATACGATGTACCGGCAGGATAGAACAGCGGGATCTGGTTATACGATGTACCGGCAGGATAGAACAGTGGTGTCTGGTTATACGATGTACCTGCAGGATAGAACAGCGGGATCTGGTTATACGATGTACCGGCAGGATAGAACAGCGGGATCTGGTTATACGATGTACCGGCAGGATAGAACAGCGGGATCTGGTTATACGATGTACCGGCAGGATAGAACAGTGGTGTCTGGTTATACGATGTACCTGCAGGATAGAACAGCGGTGTCTGGTTATACGATGTACCGGCAGGATAGAACAGTGGTGTCTGGTTATACGATGTACCTGCAGGATAGAACAGTGGTGTCTGGTTATACGATGTACCGGCAGGATAGAACAGTGGTGTCTGGTTATACGATGTACCGGCAGGATAGAACAGTGGTGTCTGGTTATACGATGTACCGGCAGGATAGAACAGTGGTGTCTGGTTATACGATGTACCGGCAGGATAGACAGTGGTGTCTGGTTATACGATGTACCGGCAGGATAGAACAGCGGTGTCTGGTTATACGATGTACCTGCAGGATAGAACAGTGGTGTCTGGTTATACGATGTACCTGCAGGATAGAACA
Organism: Oncorhynchus nerka; assembly: GCF_034236695.1. Lineage (NCBI taxonomy): Eukaryota > Metazoa > Chordata > Actinopteri > Salmoniformes > Salmonidae > Oncorhynchus > Oncorhynchus nerka. The sequence goes on from NC_088407.1 coordinate 91,990,590, forward strand.
GCGGTGTCTGGTTATACGATGTACCGGCAGGATAGAACAGCGGGATCTGGTTATACGATGTACCGGCAGGATAGAACAGCGGGATCTGGTTATACGATGTACCGGCAGGATAGAACAGCGGGATCTGGTTATACGATGTACCGGCAGGATAGAACAGTGGTGTCTGGTTATACGATGTACCTGCAGGATAGAACAGCGGGATCTGGTTATACGATGTACCGGCAGGATAGAACAGCGGGATCTGGTTATACGATGTACCGGCAGGATAGAACAGCGGGATCTGGTTATACGATGTACCGGCAGGATAGAACAGTGGTGTCTGGTTATACGATGTACCTGCAGGATAGAACAGCGGTGTCTGGTTATACGATGTACCGGCAGGATAGAACAGTGGTGTCTGGTTATACGATGTACCTGCAGGATAGAACAGTGGTGTCTGGTTATACGATGTACCGGCAGGATAGAACAGCGGGATCTGGTTATACGATGTACCTGCAGGATAGAACAGTGGTGTCTGGTTATACGATGTACCGGCAGGATAGAACAGTGGTGTCTGGTTATACGATGTACCGGCAGGATAGAACAGTGGTGTCTGGTTATACGATGTACCGGCAGGATAGAACAGCGGTGTCTGGTTATACGATGTACCGGCAGGATAGAACATCGGTGTCTGGTTATATGATGTACCGGCAGGATAGAACAGTGGTGTCTGGTTATACGATGTACCGGCAGGATAGAACAGTGGTGTCTGGTTATACGATGTACCGGCAGGATAGAACAGTGGTGTCTGGTTATACGATGTACCGGCAGGATAGACAGTGGTGTCTGGTTATACGATGTACCGGCAGGATAGAACAGCGGTGTCTGGTTATACGATGTACCTGCAGGATAGAACAGTGGTGTCTGGTTATACGATGTACCTGCAGGATAGAACAGCGGTGTCTGGTTATACGATGTACCGGCAGGATAGAACAGTGGTGTCTGGTTATACGATGTACCGGCAGGATAGAACAGCGGTGTCTGGTTATACGATGTACCTGCAGGATACAACAGCTGGCTGGTTATACGATGTACCTGCAGGATACAACAGCTGGCTGGTTACAGTGGGATCTGGTAAGACAAGGGTCGGCGGTCTACGTATTTTGTAAACAACAGCTGGTGCACGATATCTAAGGAAGTCTCGAGGTTATGCTCGCATGAGGTAGAGTATCTCATGATGAGCTGTAGACCACACTATCTACCTAGAGAGTTTTCATCTATATTTTTCGTAGCTGTCTATTTACCACCACAGATCGATGCTGGCACTAAGACCGAGGTGGCGCTCCTAGTGGCCGGGGACTTTAATGCAGGGATAATTAAATCCAATTAACCTCATTTCAATCAGCTTGTTAAATGTGCAACTAGAGGGGAAAAAAACTCTAGACCACCTTTACTGCACACACAGAGACACGTACAAAGCTCTCCCTCGCCCCCCATTTGGCGAATCTGACCATAATTCTCTCCTCCTGATTCCTGCTTACAAGTAAAAAGTAAAGCAGGAAGTACCAGTGACTCGCTCAGTACGGAAGTGGTCAGATGCCGCAGATGCTACGCTACAGGACTGTTTCCCTAGTACAGACTAGGCATTGAGGAGTTTATCACCTGTCATCAGCTTCATCAATAAGTGCATCGACGACGACGTCCCCACTGTGACTGTACGTACATATCCCAACCAGAAGTCATGGATTACAGGCAACATCCATACCAAGCTAAAGGCTAGAGCTGCCGCTTTCAAGGAACGGGACACTAATCCGGACGCTTATAAGAAATCCCTCTATGCCCTCAAACGAACCATCAAACAAGCAAAGCAGCAATACAGGACTAAGATTGAATCATACTACACCGGCTCCGACACTCGTCGGATGTGGCAGGGCTTGCAAACCATTACAGACTACAAAGAGAAGCACAGCCGAGAGCTGCCCAGTGACATGAGCCTACCAGACGAGCTAAACTACTTCTGAAACATGCATGAGAGCACCAGCTGTTCCAGAAGACTGTGTGATCACGCTCTCCGCAGCCGATATGAGTAAGACCTTTAAACAGGTCAACATTCACAAGGCCGCAGGGCCAGATGGATTACCAGGATGTGTACTGCGCTGACAAACTGGCAAGTGTCTTCACTGACGTTTTCAACCTGTCCCTGTCTGAGTCTGTAATTCCAACATGTTTTTAAGCAGACCACCGTAGTCCCTGTGCCCATGAACACTAAAGTAACCCCTGTATCTAGCCATGTTATTTCCTGGTACATCCTGTATATAGCCATGTTATTACTTGGTACTTCCTGTATATAGCCATGTGATTATCTGGTACTCCCTGTATATAGTCATGTTATTACCTTGTGCTCCCTGTATCTAGCCATGTTATTACCTGGTACTTCCTGGCTGACTGGCTGACTGGCTGACTGGCTGGCTGGCTGGCTGGCTGACTGGCCTACTGGCCGACTGACCGGCTGACTGGCTGGCTGACTGGCTGGCTGACTGACTGACTGACTGGCTGACAGGCTGGCTGACTGGCTGGCTGACTGGCCTACTGACCGGCTGGCTGGCTGACTAACTGGCTGACTGACTGACTGGCTGACTGGCTGGCTGGCTGACTGGCTGGCTGGCTGACTGGCTGGCTGACTGACTGGCTGGCTGGCTGACTGGCTGACTGGCTGGCTGGCTGACTGGCTGACTGGCTGACTGGTTGACTGGCTGACTGCATAGCCACATCTCTGTGTGTGTTCTCATTATTGTTCATATCAAATCAAATTTTATTGGTCACATACACATGTTTAGCAGATGCTATTGGTCACATGGTTAGCAGATGTTACTGGTCACATGGTTAGCAGATGTTATTGGTCACATGGTTAGCAGATGTTATTGGTCACATGGTTAGCAGATGTTATTGCGGGTGTAGCGAAATGCTTGTGCTTCTAGCTCCAACAGTGCAGTAATATCTAACAAGTAATCTCTAACAAATTACACAACATATACCCAGTACACACATCTATGTAGGAATGAGTTAAGACCTTATACATATGGACAAACGATGTCAGAGCAGAACGAACTAAGATACAGTAGAATAGTATAGAATACAGTATATACATATGAGATGAGTAATGCATAGACTAAGATACAGTAGAATAGTATAGAATACAGTATATACATATGAGATGAGTAATGCATAGACTAAGATACAGTAGAATAGTATAGAATACAGTATATACATATGAGATGAGTAATGCATAGACTAAGATACAGTAGAATAGTATAGAATACAGTATATACATATGAGATGAGTAATGCATAGACTAAGATACAGTAGAATCGTATAGAATACAGTATATACATATGAGATGAGTAATGCATAGACTAAGATACAGTAGAATAGTATAGAATACAGTATATACATATGAGATGAGTAATACCAGATGTGTAAACATTATTAAAAGTGACTAGTGTTCCATTCCTTAAAGTGGCCAGTGATTCCTAGTCTGTCTATAGGCTGCAGCCTCTAATGTTAATTACATCCAATTTTTCCATTATTAAAGTGGCTGGAGTTGAGTCAGTATGTTGGCAGCAGCCACTCAATGTTAGTGGTGGCTGTTTAACAGTCTGATGGCCTTGAGATAGAAGCTGTTTTTCAGTCTCTCGGTCCCAGCTTTGATGCACCTGTACTGACCTCGCCTTCTGGACGATAGCGGGGTGAACAGGCAGTGGCTCGGGGTGGTTGTTGTCCTTGATGATCTTTTTGTTTTTAGTAATTTAGTATTTATTCCACCTGTTATTATTTATATTTTAGATTATATTTTGTAACTTTAACTCTTTAACCCCGCAAGGGTTAGTCTACGCCTGTTGTTTACGAATCAGGTAACATATTACATTGATTTTGACCAGGCTTCCTCAATATTTACTGAATCATGTTCTATTGCAGATGATTATATTTTAATTAAAAATACTTTATAATTTGACTTAGAATTATGAATCCTTTTCATTTCATTTTTTAGACGCTTGTCGATACAGACTGCAATTATTGTTATTAATCATTGTTTGAAATCTCAAATTACAAAGGCGATTTTTAAAAAATGGCACGTCTTCGTTCCAACTGGTACCCTTAGAAGCCATAGGGTTCTGCTGGGAAGTAGTGCACTACATTTGGTACCCTAAAACTGCCCTTCCTTGTTTTTTTGTCTTCAAACAGGTGCAGTTGGCATAGCGACGGTGAACCGTTGTCTGGACGCGGCGAAGGCGTGTAACGTGGACGAGACGTGTCAGAAGCTCCGTACGGAATACGTCTCGGCCTGCATCCAGCCGTCGGCCCGCTCAGGCCCCTGTAACAGAGCCAGGTGTGACAAGGCTCTCAGGAAGTTCTTCGACCGGGTCCCTCCTGACTACACCCACCAGCTGCTGTTCTGCCCCTGCACAGGTAGGAGAGGGGGGTGGCAGGTGTATGTGTGTGTGTGTGTATATATATATATACACTATATAAACAAAAGTATGTGGACACCCCTTCAAATTAGTGGATTCGGCTATTTCAGCAACACCCTTTGCCGACAGGTGTATAAAATCGAGCACACAGCCATGCAGTCTCCATAGACAAACATTAGCAGTAGAATGGCCTTACTGAAGAGCTCAGTGACTTTCAACGTCTGTCCTCGGTCACAACAACACTCACCACCGAGTTCCAAACTGTCTCTGGAAGCAACGTCAGCACAATAACTGTTCGTCTGGAGCTTCATGAAATGGGTTTCCATGGCCAAGTAGCCGAACACAAGCCTAACATCACTATGCTGAACGCCAAATGTCGGCTGGAGTGGTGTAAAACTCGCCGCCATCTGGAACAGTGTTCTCTGGAGTGGTGTAAAACTCGCCGCCATCTGGAACAGTGTTCTCTGGAGTGGTGTAAAACTCACTGCCATCTGGAACAGTGTTCTCTGGAGTGGTGTAAAACTCGCCGCCATCTGGAACAGTGGAATCGTGTTCTCTGGAGTGATGAATCATCTGGCACCCCTGAGGGACAAATCTGGGTTTGGTGGATGCCAGGAGAACGCTACCTGCCCCAATGCATATTGCCAACTGTAAAGTCTGGTGGATGAGGTATAATGGTCTGGGGATGTTTTTCATGGTTCGGCCCCTTTAGTTCCAGTGGAAATCATAACATAACACTACAGCATACAATGACATTCTAGATGATTCTGTGCTCCCAACATTGTGGCAATAGTTTGGGGAAGGCCGTTTCCTGTTTCAGCATGACAATGCCCCAGTGCACAAAGCGAGGTCCATACAGAAATGGTTTGTTGCGATCAGTGTGGAAAAACTTGACTGGCCTGCACAGAGCTCTGACCTCAACCCCATCAAACACCTTTGGGATGGAACGCAGACTGGAAGCCAGGCTAATGGCGGAGATGGCTGCCATTTTACGGAAAATTGTGCTACTGTGTATTTACGTTACTGCCACCATCTCTTTATGAACAAGAAAGAGCTTTTGAATATCAATAACGAGTCGGACGTACTTCAGACACCCGACAAGGCCCAAATCCCTGTCATTTGCATGAAGAAGAGACAGAGATATCGGGGACGTAGGTCGGGGGGAGCCTTGTAAGGCTCCGACAGCGAGTGGGTGAACTGCCTCTACCATCAGTCCTATTAGCCAACGTACAATCATTGGATAACAGAATAGACGAGCTACGATCACAAATATCCTACCAACGGGATATTAAAAACTGTAATGTCTTATGTTTCACCAAATTGTGGCTGAATGACGACATGGATAACATTCAGCCAGCACGCTGCACCGGCTAGATAGAACAGCACACTAGTTTATTGTTAATTTGTAAACAACAGCTGTCTCAAGGTTTTGCAGAGACGCGTACAAACAAAGCTCTCCCTCGCCCTCCATTGGGCAAATCTGACCATAATTCTATCCTCATGATTCCTGCTTATGAGCAAAAACTAAAGCAGGAAGCACCAGTGTTAATTAAGAAGTGGTCAGATGACGCAGATGCTAAGCTACAGGACTGTTTCAGGTAATCAGATGCTAAGCTACAGGTAATCAGATGCTAAGCTACAGGTAATCAGATGCTAAGCTACAGGTAATCAGATGCTAAGCTACAACACTGTTTCCTGAAAAGGTAATCAAATGGCTACTATCGTCATCCCCCCAACGCAACAATGTGGAAAGCCTTCCCAGAAGAGTGGAGGCTGTTTTAGCAGCAATGTTCCAACATCTAGTGGAAAGCCTTCCCAGAAGAGTGGAGGCTATTACAGCAGCAATGTTCCAACATCTAGTGGAAAGCCTTCCCAAAAGAGTGGAGGCTGTTATAGCAGTAATGTGCCAACATCTAGTGGAAAACCTTCCCAGAAGAGTGGAGGCTGTTATAGCAGCAATGTTGCAACATCTAGTGGAAAGCCTTCCCAAAAGAGTGGAGGTTGTTATAGCAGTAATGTGCCAACATCTAGTGGAAAACCTTCCCAGAAGAGTGGAGGCTGTTGTAGCAGCAATGTTCCAACATCTAGTGGAAAGCCTTCCCAGAAGACTGGAGGCTGTTATAGCAGCAATGTTCCAACATCTAGTGGAAAGCCTTCCCAGAAGAGTGGAGGCTGTTATAGCAGTAATGTTCCATCATCTGGTGGAAAGCCTTCCCTGAAGAGTGGAGGCTGTTATAGCAGCAATGTTCCAACATCTAGTGGAAAGCCTTCCCAGAAGAGTGGAGGCTGTTGTAGCAGCAATGTTCCAACATCTAGTGGAAAACCTTCCCAGAAGAGTGGAGGCTGTTGTAGCAGCAATGTTCCAACATCTAGTGGAAAACCTTCCCAGAAGACTGGAGGCTGTTATAGCAGCAATGTTCCAACATCTAGTGGAAAGCCTTCCCAGAAGAGTGGAGGCTGTTATAGCAGCATTGTTTCAACATCTAGTGGAAAGCCTTCCCAGAAGAGTGGAGGCTGTTATAGCAGCAATGTTCCAACATCTAGTGGAAAGCCTTCCCAGAAGGCCCAACTCCATTTTAATGCCCATGATTTTGGAATGAGATGTTCAACGAGCAGGTGTCCACATACTTTTGGTTATGTAGTGTATATATGTGATGAAACAGAAAAGAGAGAGAGAGTTTAAACATAACCCTGTACTGTCCAGACACGGCGTGCACTGAGAGACGGAGACAGACCATCGTACCAGCCTGCTCCTATGAAGACAAAGACCAACCCAACTGTCTGGCTGCACTGCGACTCTGCAAGGCTGACTACGTCTGCAGGTAGGGGTGGGGGGGGTGTAGGGTGGTTGTGGGTGTCTGTGGGTGTGTTTGTTTCTGTCTGTGTGTGTTTATTTGTTTGTAGGTAATATAATAATGATAATAATATTATTATGTGTCTCATTCTCTCTGTTGTCTTGTTGTCTCTCTGTCTCTCATTCTCTCTCTCTCTCTGTCTCTCTCTGTCTCTCTGTGTGTGTCTCTCTCTCTCTCCCTCTCTGTCTCTCTCCCTCTGTCTCTCTCCCTCTCTCTGTCTCTCCCACTCTCATTCTCTCTGTCTCTCTCTGTCTCTCTGTGTGTCTCTCTCTCTCTCCCTCTCTCATTCTCTCTGTCTCTCTCTGTGTCTCTCTCTCTCTCTCTCCCTCTCTCATTCTCTCTGTCTCTCTCTCTCTCTCCCTCTCTCTCTCATTCTCTCCCTCTCTCTGTCTCTCTGTCTCTCTCTGTCTCTCTCTCTGTCACTCTCTCTGTCTCTCTCTCTGTCTCTCTCTGTCTCTCTCTGTCTCTCTCTGTCTCCCTCTCTCTGTCTCTCTCTCTGTCTCTCTCTCTGTCTCTCTCTCTGTC
>NC_088407.1:92000917-92028417 GCF_034236695.1 Oncorhynchus nerka
TGTTGTTCATTTACTTCTGTGTTTTGGGTCGTTGTCCTGTTGCATCGCCCAACTTCTGTTGAGCTTCAATTCATGGACAGATAGCCTAACATTTTCCTGCAAAATGTCTTGATGAACTTGGGAATTGATTTTTCTATCAATGATAGCAAGCTGTTGTCATGACGCTGGCCTGGGGGTAGGTAGGTTTATGACAGTCATAAATACCTCTTCCCCCCTTTTTCCTCTCTCTACCCTACTGATGTGACATTTGAAAACCCCTTGGTTAACATAGAGATTCTGGGAACATCAGAAGGTGGGGGTAAATTAACTATATTCTGGTAATCCGACCAATGGAACATATGCGGTGGTACTTAATGAATATGATGTCAGTTCGGTTGTCATCTGAAACATTCTCATCAATGATAGGATGACATAAACTCTACAGTGGAAAGTCTACACATCAGAGTTATCGGATTCACATGGAATTGTTGTTCAATTTAAATGTTTGAATATGAAATTATTCGTGATGGGATGAAATGTGATTTTAGCTTCTAAAATGTGAGATTTGGGTTTTCATAAGGTAGGGCTCTGCTCAATCAGTGGCCCGCCCCTGTGAAGGGACATGGGCTATAAAACTTTTCAAACACGCCCTCCTCTCCCTTCCTATATAAAGCCTTGACGGCAATATAACCTCCTGTTCCGAGGATGTGAGGACGACGGTCCTATGTCAGAATGGTTCAGATAATAACTACAGAATGAAGCCAACATCAGCGTGAGCTTTGGTTGCGAATGGTATGAACTTTGAACTCTTATTCACTACAGAAGTGATACCTCCTAGCCGTTGAGTTAGCAACAGCAGATGCAAACGTGGGCTAGGAAGGAACAGACAGAGTATCCCGTCTATCACCCAACGATGTTACTACAACGTATCCAATTGACAACCAGAGATGTTCTTCAAAGGACAAAGGACTCGGTTTGGCAACACGGCCTTCCATCTACCACCAACCTACCGAAGCGCAGCTCAGAGTAAATATATATTGCATTTTCCTTTTGCAAATGGGCAGTTATTTAGAATGCATAAGATATTGGATTTACGATAGCACAGCTTCTTACTTTATCCCTCAGTCTTCCCACTCTTTCACTCAACCCAGCCCATTTTCCTTTGTGTAACAAGCTGTCATATCTGTCCCGCCCACTAGGGACGTTTTCCTTTATGACGTCATTTGTAATCAAGTTATGATTTAATTATGTGTATGTGTAATTCTGTGTGATTAGTTAGGTATTTAGTAAATAAATAATTACATTTTGTACTGCTGATTCAAATTGATAGCCAGGGTTCGTGCAGATAACCAAGAATTTACAACTTTCAGATGAGACTGAATTAAGATGAAGATTAATATTGACTGCTATTGATGTAAAATATTACTAGGTCTTTAAGAGTTTATTTGGAAGATAACAGCTCTATAAATATTATTTTGTGATGCCCCGACTCTCTAGTTAATTACATTTACAGGATTAGCTCAATCAGGTAATATTAATTACGGAGAAATTATTTTATGGGAATAGCATGTCATATCACTTAATCCGGCATAGCCAAAGACACGACACTGTCCAGGCCCTGAGGCAGCAGAGCAGCCCCAAACCATGATGCTTCCTCCACCATACTTTACAGTTGGTTTTGGTGTTTTGTGCATTTTGTTCTCTACACATATTCTTGTGTGTACCTTCCAAACAACTGATCTTTAGTTTCATCTGTCCACAGTATATTTTGCCAGTAGTGTTGTGGAACATCCAGGGGCTCTTTTGTGAACTTCAGACGTGCAGCAATGTTTTTTTTTGGACAGCAGTGGCTTCTTCCGTGGTGTCCTCCCATGAACACCATTCTTGTTTAGTGTTTTACGTATCGTAGACTCGTCAACAGAGATGTTAGCATGTTCCAGAGATTTCTGTAAGTCTTTAGCTGACACTCTAAGATTCTTCTTAACCTCATTGAGCAATCTGCTCTGTGCTCTTGCAGTCATCTTTGCAGGACAGCCACTCCTAGAGAGAGTAGCTATAAATTAACTTTCTCCATTCATAGACAGTTTGTCTTACCTTACATCAAGGCTTTTAGAGATACTTTTGTAACCCTTTTAAGCTTTATGCAAGTCAACAATTCTTAATCGTTGGAGATCTCTTGTTCGAGGCTCACATCAGGCAAGCAAACTCAAATTTTGTGAGTGTTTTTTATATTTCAGGGCAGCACTAACCATCTCCAATCTCATCTCATTGATTGGACTGCAGGTTAGCTGCTGCTCCTGACTCCAATTAGCTTTTGGAGAAGTCATTAGCCTAGGGGGGTTCACATACTTTTTCCAACCTACACTGTGAATGTTAAAATGATGTATTCAATATAGATAAGAAAAATACAATATTTTGCGTGTTATTAGTTAGATCTGTTATTAGATCTGTGTAATATGAGGGAAATATGTGTCTCTAATATGGTCACAAGATAAAATAAACAAGCATAAATATGGGTTGTATTTACAATGGTGTTTGTTCTTCACTGGTTGCCCTTTTCTCGTGGCAACAGGTCACAAATATTGCTGCTGTGATGGCACACTGGAATTTCACCCAGTAGATATGGGGGTTTATCAAAATTGGATTTGTTTTCGAATTCTTTGTGGATCTGTGTAATCTGAGGGAAATATGTGTCTCTAACATGGTCATACATTGGGCAGGAGGTTAGGAAGTGCAGCTCAGTTTCCACCTCATTTTGTGGGTAGTGAGCACATAGCCGGTCTTCTCTTGAGAGCCATGTCTGCCTACGGCGGCCTTTCTCAATAGCAAGGCTATGCTCACTGAGTCTGTACATAGTCAAAGCTTTCTTTAAGTTTGGGTCAGTCACAGTGGTCAGGTATTCTGCCACTGTGTACTCTCTGTTTAGGGCCAAATAGCATTCTAGTTTGCTCCGTTTTTTTGTTGATTCTTTCCAGTGTATAAAAGTTTTTAGCGTTCTTATAATTTGGTTGGGTCTAATTGTGTTGCTGTCCTGGGGCTCTGTGGGGTCTGTTTGTGTTTGTGAACAGAGCCCCAGGACCAACTTGCTTAGGGGGCTCTTCTCTAGGTTAATCTCTCTGTAGGTGATGGCTTTGTTTAAGGAATGTGTGGACATTACTTCCTTTTAGGTGGTTGTAGAATTTAACTGATTTTTCCTGGATTTTCGGGTAAAATTCTGCTCTGGGGTTTTGTGTTGTACAATAAGTATATTTTAGCAGAATTCTGCATACAGAGTCTCATTTGGGTTATTGTCCCATTCTTGGTTGGTGTGCGGACCCCAGACCTCACAATCATAAAGGGCAATGTATAACTGATTCAAGTATTTTTTAGCCAGATGCTAATTGGTATGTCAAATTCAATGTTCCTTTTGATGGCAGAGACAAGGCAAGAAGGGCCTTCTACCAGATTGTTCACAGCTTTGTGGAAGTTACCTGTGGCGCTGATGTTTAGGCCAAAGTACAGGTATATAATGTTGTGTGTTTTCCCCCCAACACCATCAATGTGTATAGCAGACCCTCGTGCCAAATTGAGTCTAAAGCTTTTTTGAAATCAACAAAGCACGAGAAGACTTTGCCTTTGTTTTGGTTGGTGTGTTTGTCATTTAGGGTGTGTATTGGTGTTCTGTCGTAAAGTAATTTGGTATAAAAGCCCATTTGACTTTTGCTCAGTAACTGAGGATTTGATTTGATTTTTGATTTGATTTGATTTATGAGTCTGCTGTTAATGATAATTCAGAGGATTTTCCCAAGGTTACTGTTGACACACATCCCACGGTAGTTATTGGGGTGAAATTTGTCTCCACTTTTGTGGATTGGGGTGATCAGTCCTTGGTTCCAAATATTGGGGAAGATGCCAGAACTAAGGATAATGTTAAAGAGTTTAAGAATAGCCTATTTTGAATTTGTGGTCTGTATATTTTATAGTTTTATTTAGGATTACCATCAACACTACAGGCCTTTTTGGGTTGGAGGGTTTGTATTTTGTCCTGTAGTTCATCTGATGTAATTGGATAGTCCACTGTGTTCTGGGAGTCTTTAATAGTTGATTCTAAGGTTTGTAAATGATCATGTATTTTTTTTTCTCTTGGTTCATTTTTGTTACATGTCCAAAAGGTTGGAGGTTCTTCGTGTTGTTGTTTGTTTTGTGTTTTCCAATTTTCCCAGAAATTAATTGATTCTATGGATCAACTGTTTTCTGTCATGCTGTTCCTTCTTTTATCCGTAGTGTATTTCTGTTTTAGTGAAGGAGTAGGCTCAGGGTTTATGGGTCTCTGTGTTTTTGGTTGGATAGATTTCCTTCTGAGGTTTTTACATTCTTCATCAAACCATTTTTCATTGTTCTTATTTGTCTTAGGTTTTCTAACAGAATTTAAATGTGATATGTTAGCTGGATAGGTCAATTCTCTCTCCTCTGACAGAAACACAAGTCTCTCTCTCTCCACTCTATCTCTCCTCTGACAGAATAGTCTCTCTCCTCTCTCTCTCTCCTCTGACAGCAACACCGTCTCTCTCCACTCTCTCTCTCCTCTGACAGAATAGTCTCTCTCCTCTCTCTCTCTCCTCTGACAGCAACACCGTCTCTCTCCTCTCTCTCTCTCCTCTGACAGAACAGTCTCTCTCCTCTCTCTCTCTCCTCTGACAGAACAGTCTCTTTCCTCTCTCTCTCTCCTCTGACAGCAACACCGTCTCTCTCCTCTGACAGAACAGTCTCTCTCCTCTCCTTTGACAGAACAGTCTCTCTCCTCTCTCTCTCTCCTCTGACAGAACAGTCTCTCTCCTCTCTCTCTCTCCTCTGACAGAACAGTCTCTCTCCTCTCTCTCTATCCTTTGACAGAACAGTCTCTCTCCTCTCTCTCTCGCCTCTGACAGCAACACAGTCTCTCTTTCTTTCTTTCTCTCTCCTCTGACAGCCACAGTCTCTCTCTTTCTTTCTTTCTCTCTCTCATCTGACAGCAACACAGTCTCTCTCCTCTCTCTCTCTTTCTCTCTCTCCTCTGACAGCAACACAGTCTCTCTCCTCTCTCTCTTTCTCTCTCTCCTCTGACAGCAACACAGTCTCTCTCCTCTCTCTCTTTCTCTCTCTCATCTGACAGCAACACAGTCTCTCTCCTCTCTCTCTTTCTCTCTCTCCTCTGACAGCAACACAAGTCTCTCTCCTCTCACAGAACAGGCTCCAGTGTTTAATCTAGTACCTCTTCAGATGTCAGGAAGACAAAAGTCATATGTCACGCCGATCGATACTCTGCTGCCCCAGACCACTGTGTGTGTGGATCAGGCATGCGTGTGTGTATTATTCTGCCTGTTCTAGAGGGATGAAGGGACCAAAGGCCCTGTTCTAGAAGGATGAAGGAACCAAAGTCCCTGTTCTAGAGGGATGAAGGGACGAAAGGCCCTGTTCTAGAGGGATGAAGGGACCAAAGGCCCTGTTCTAGAGGGATGAAGGGACCAAAGGCCCTGTTCTAGAGGGATGAAGGGACCAAAGGCCCTGTTCTAGAGGGATGAAGGGACCAAAGGCCCTGTTCTAGAGGGATGAAGGGACCAAAGGCCCTGTTCTAGAGGGATGAAGGGACCAAAGGCCCTGTTCTAGAGGGATGAATGGACCAAAGGCCCTGTTCTAGAGGGATGAAGGGACCAAAGGCCCTGTTCTAGAGGGATTAAGGGACCAAAGGCCCTGGGCTCCACAGTGTGCAGGTTGCCAATCTTACTCCAGTTGGCAAATATGACCTAGAGTCGATGTCCGAGCCCCAAGAAATGTAATTAGTAAAAAATCCCCATCAAAATCTTTCAATTTAAGGTAGAAATATTCGTTTTTTTTGCATGGGCTGTGTCTCAATCTGGATTAGAAGATGGTAGGGCTGCATCTCAATCTGGGGTAGAAGATGGTAGGGCTGCGTCTCAATCTGGGGTAGAAGATGGTAGGGCTGCGTCTCAATCTGGGGTAGAAGATGGTAGGGCTGCATCTCAATCTGGGTAGAAGATGGTAGGGCTGCATCTCAATCTGGGGTAGAAGATGGTAGGGCTGCATCTCAATCTGGGTAGAAGATGGTAGGGCTGCATTTCAATCTGGGGTAGAAGATGGTAGGGCTGCATCTCAATCTGGGGTAGAAGATGGTAGGGCTGCGTCTCAATCTGGCTGAGAAGATGGTAGGGCTGCATCTCAATCTGGTTTAGAAGATGGTAGGGCTGCATCTCAATCTGGGGTAGAAGATGGTAGGGCTACATCTCAATCTGGGGTAGAAGATGGTAGGGCTGCGTCTCAATCTGGGGTAGAAGATGGTAGGGCTGTGTCTCAATCTGGATTAGAAGATGGTAGGGCTGCGTCTCAATCTGGATTAGAAGATGGTAGGGCTGCATCTCAATCTGGGGTAGAAGATGGTAGGGCTGCGTCTCAATCTGGGGTAGAAGATGGTAGGGCTGCATCTCAATCTGGTGTAGAAGATGGTAGGGCTGCGTCTCAATCTGGAGTAGAAGATGGTAGGGCTGCGTCTCAATCTGGCTGAGAAGATGGTAGGGCTGCATCTCAATCTGGGGTAGAAGATGGTAGGGCTGCATCTCAATCTGGGGTAGAAGATGGTAGGGCTGCATCTCAATCTGGGGTAGAAGATGGTAGGGCTGCATCTCAATCTGGGCTGCATCTCAATCTGGGGTAGAAGATGGTAGGGCTGCATCTCAATCTGGGTAGAAGATGGTAGGGCTGCATTTCAATCTGGGGTAGAAGATGGTAGGGCTGCATCTCAATCTGGGGTAGAAGATGGTAGGGCTGCGTCTCAATCTGGCTGAGAAGATGGTAGGGCTGCATCTCAATCTGGTTTAGAAGATGGCTGCATCTCAATCTGGGGTAGAAGATGGTAGGGCTGCATCTCAATCTGGGGTAGAAGATGGTAGGGCTGTGTCTCAATCTGGGGTAGAAGATGGTAGGGCTGTGTCTCAATCTGGGGTAGAAGATGGTAGGGCTGCGTCTCAATCTGGATTAGAAGATGGTAGGGCTGCATCTCAATCTGGGGTAGAAGATGGTAGGGCTGCGTCTCAATCTGGGGTAGAAGATGGTAGGGCTGCATCTCAATCTGGTGTAGAAGATGGTAGGGCTGCGTCTCAATCTGGAGTAGAAGATGGTAGGGCTGCGTCTCAATCTGGCTGAGAAGATGGTAGGGCTGCATCTCAATCTGGGGTAGAAGATGGTAGGGCTGCATCTCAATCTGGGGTAGAAGATGGTAGGGCTGCATCTCAATCTGGGGTAGAAGATGGTAGGGCTGCATCTCAATCTGGGGTAGAAGATGGTAGGGCTGCGTCTCAATCTGGCTGAGAAGATGGTAGGGCTGCATGTCAATCTGGGGTAGAAGATGGTAGGGCTGCATCTCAATCTGGTTTAGAAGATGGTAGGGCTGCATCTCAATCTGGCTGAGAAGATGGTAGGGCTGCATCTCAATCTGGGGTAGAAGATGGTAGGGCTGCATCTCAATCTGGTTTAGAAGATGGTAGGGCTGCGTCTCAATCTGGATTAGAAGATGGTAGGGCTGCGTCTCAATCTGGATTAGAAGATGGTAGGGCTGCATCTCAATCTGGGGTAGAAGATGGTAGGGCTGCGTCTCAATCTGGATTAGAAGATGGTAGGGCTGTATCTCAATCTGGATAGGAAGATGGTAGGGCTGCATCTCAATCTGGGATAGAAGATGGTAGGGCTGCATCTCAATCTGGGGTAGAATATGGTAGGGCTGTATCTCAATCTGGATAGGAAGATGGTAGGGCTGCATCTCAATCTGGGATAGAAGATGGTAGGGCTGCGTCTCAATCTGGAGTAGAAGATGGTAGGGCTGCATCTCAATCTGGTTTAGAAGATGGTAGGGCTGCATCTCAATCTGGGATAGAAGATGGTAGGGCTGCTTCTCAATGTGGGGTAGAAGATGGTAGGGCTGCATCTCAATCTGGGGTAGAAAATGGTAGGGCTGCATCTCAATCTGGGGTAGAAGATGGTAGGGCTGCATCTCAATCTGGATTAGAAGATGGTAGGGCTGCATCTCAATCTGGGGTAGAAGATGGTAGGGCTGCATCTCAATCTGGGGTAGAAGATGGTAGGGCTGCATCTCAATCTGGGGTAGAAGATGGTAGGGCTGCATCTCAATCTGGATTAGAAGAAGGTAGGGCTGCGTCTCAATCTGGAGTAGAAGATGGTAGGGCTGCGTCTCAATCTGGGGTAGAAGATGGTAGGGCTGCATCTCAATCTGGATTAGAAGATGGTAGGGCTGCATCTCAATCTGAAGGGGAAGATGGTAGGACTGCATCTCAATCTGGGGTAGAAGATGGTAGGGCTGCATCTCAATCTGGGTAGAAGATGGTAGGGCTGCATCTCAATCTGGGGTAGAAGATGAAAGAGCTACAGCTGTGTTTTTCAGACCATGAGACATCCCGAAAATTGGATTTCTCACGAAAACGTCTTCAGAGTCTGAATGGTTAGAAACTAATATGACCCCTCTATTTAAAGATGAGACTCTCACGAACCCCCGCAGGCGTCACGGGACTCGTCTGAGGTCAACACCGCCGATCTGCCAACTGCTGCCTACAGAGTCATAACAGCTACTGTTCTGTTCCCCAGTTTCTGTTGTGGTTTGTGTATTTTGTACGTGTGTGTGTGTTTCAGGGTGGCTTCCTGGATTCCTCTAAGCAGCTGATTGGTCAGCCCCATACATATACCCGTAGTATATTCACTGTCTAGACACACTAGGTAAGACCTGGGCGGACCACCCCCTGTATTTTGGTTAGGGCACCAGGTGGTGCTAGTTAGGTAAGTAGTGGTTAAGCAGGTAAGGTAGGAGAGGAGGCTTTGATATTTACTTTCTTTGCTTTGGTTCCGTCCAGCCCCTTTTCTCCATTTTTCCGTGTGATGGAATACATTCCCAGTAAACGGTAAATTCTCTGCCTTTTGTCATCCTTACTCACACCTACAGTCCCCTACCTCTATACCTCCATCTACAGTCCCATACCTCTTTACCTCCACCTACAGTCCCATACCTCTATACCTCCACCTACAGTCCACATACCTCTGTCCTACCTACAGTCCCATACCTCTTTACCTCCACCTACAGTCCCCTCTTTACCTCCACCTACAGTCCCATACCTCTTTACCTCCACCTACAGTCCCATACCTCTTTACCTCCACCTACAGTCCCATCCACCTACAGTCCCATACCTCTTTACCTCCACCTACAGTCCCATACCTCTATACCTCCACCTACAGTCACATACCTCTATACCTCCACCTACAGTCCCATACCTCTTTACCTCCACCTACAGTCCCATACCTCTATACCTCCACCTACAGTCCCATACCTCTTTACCTCCACCTACAGTCCCATACCTCTATACAGTCTCCACCTACAGTCCCATACCTCTTTACCTCCACCTCCACCTACAGTCCCATACCTCTCCTCCACCTACAGTCCCATCTCTTACCTCCACCTACAGTCCCATACCTCTATACCTCCACCTACAGTCCCATACCTCCACCTACAGTCCCATACCTCTATACCTCCACCTACAGTCCCATACCTCTATACCTCCACCTCTACAGTCCACCTACAGTCCCATACCTCTATACCTCCACCTACAGTCCCATACCTCTTTACCTCCACCTACAGTCACTCTTTACCTCCACCTATATACCTCCCTCCACCTACAGTCACATACCTCCACCTACAGTCACATACCTCCCTCCACCTACAGTCCCATACCTCTATACCTCCACCTACAGTCCCATATCTCTATACCTCCACCTACAGTCCCATACCTCTATACCTCCACCTACAGTCAACATACCTCTTTACCTCCACCTACAGTCCCATACCTCTATACCTCCACCTACAGTCACATACCTCTCTACCTCCACCTACAGTCCCATACCTCTATACCTCCACCTACAGTCATATACCTCTATACCTCCACCTACAGTCACATACCTCTTTACCTCCACCTACAGTCACATACCTCTACCTACAGTCCCATACCTCTATACCTCCACCTACAGTCCCATACCTCTTTACCTCCACCTACAGTCCCATACCTCTTTACCTCCACCTACAGTCCCATACCTCTACCTCCACCTACAGTCCCATACCTCTACCTCCACCTACAGTCCCATACCTCTATACCTCCACCTACAGTCCCATACCTCTTTACCTCCACCTACAGTCCCATACCTCTACCTACAGTCCCATACCTCTATACCTCCACCTACAGTCACATACCTCTACCTACAGTCACATACCTCTATACCTCCACCTACAGTCACATACCTCTCTACCTCCACCTACAGTCCCATACATCTATACCTCCACCTACAGTACCATACCTCTATACCTCCACCTACAGTACCATACCTCTATACCTCCACCTACAGTCACATACCTCTCTACCTCCACCTACAGTCACATACCTCTACCTACAGTCCCATACCTCTATACCTCCACCTACAGTCACATACCTCTCTACCTCCACCTACAGTCATATACCTCTCTACCTCCACGGGAAGTTGAGTTGTAGCAGGGAGTTGCGTTCCCTCTTCCCAGAGGCGCATGTAACAGCTACACACTATGTCCATCTGTGTAGAGATGAATATGTTATTCAATGCGTTTCTGTCATGATAATAGCAGTGAGGCCAAATTCTAAATCAAACAAATGATCCTTGCTATGGCTCGTCTCAGTACTGTTCCATACATCAGCCCAGTAGATACCCAGTCTCAGTCCCTTAAACTTTTAACTTACTCCTGTCAGACAGTATTAACTGACTGGCAGTCAGAGGAGGAAGGGGAGACAGGGGAGGGAAAGGAGACAGGGAATGGACAGAGGACAGAGGAGACAGGGGGAAGGGGGACAGAGGACAGGGGAGGGAGGAGGGACAGGGAATGGACAGAGGGGGGAGGAAGGGGAAGGGGGAGACAGGGGACGGAGACAGGGAATGGACAGAGGACAGAGGAGACAGGGGAGGGACAGAGGAGACAGGGGAGGGAAAGGAGACAGGGAATGGACAGAGGACAGAGGAGACAGGGGAGGAGGGGGAGGAAGGGGAGACAGGGGACGGAGACAGGGAATGGACAGAGGACAGAGGACAGGGGAGACAGGGGAGGGAGGAAGGGGAGACAGGGGAAAAGGAGACAGGGAATGGACAGGGACAGAGGAGACAGGGGAGACAGGGGAGGGGGAGGGAAAGGAGACAGGGAATGGACAGAGGACAGGGAGGGAGGAGACAGGGGAGGGAAAGGGACAGGGGAGACAGGGAATGGAGAGGAGACAGGGGGAAAGGGGAGACAGGGGAGGAGGAATGGACAGGGAAATGGACAGAGGACAGGGACAGGGGAGGAAGGGGAGACAGGGGAGGGAAAGGAGACAGAGGATGGAATGGACAGAGGACAGAGGAGACAGGGGACAGGGGAGGAAGGGGGAGACAGGGGAGGGGAGGGAAAGGAGACAGGGAATGGACAGAGGACAGAGGAGACAGGGGAGAAAGGAGACAGGGAATGGACAGAGGACAGAGGAGACAGGGGAGGCAGGGGAGGGAAAGGAGACAGGGAATGGACAGAGGACAGAGGAGACAGGGGAGGAAGGGGAGACAGGGGAGGGAAAGGAGACAGGGAATGGACAGAGGAGACAGAGGAGACAGGGGAGGAAGGGGAGACAGGGGAGGGAAAGGAAGGGGAGACAGGGGAAAAGGAGACAGGGAATGGACAGAGGAGAGGAGGGGAGGACAGGGGAGGGGAAAGGAGACAGGAGAGGACAGAGGAGACAGGGGAGGGAAAGGAGACAGGGGACAGAGGACAGAGGAAGGGGAGGAAGGGGAGACAGAGGGAAAGGAGACAGGGAATGGACAGAGGACAGGGGAGGAGACAGGGGAGGAGACAGGGAAGGGAAAGGAGACAGGGAATGGAGAGGACAGAGGAGACAGGGGAGGGGAAAGGAGACAGGGGAGGGAAAGGAGACAGGGAATGGACAGAGGACAGAGGAGACAGGGGAGGGAAAGGAGACAGGGAATGGAGACAGGGAGATGGAGACAGGGGAGGACAGAGGGAGACAGGGGAGGGAAAGGAGACAGGGAATGGACAGGGACAGAGAGGGAAAGGAGACAGGGAATGGACAGAGGACAGAGGAGACAGGGGAGGAAGGGGGAGACAGGGGAGGGAAAGGAGACAGGGAATGGACAGAGGGAGACAGGGAGACAGGGGAGGAAAGGAGGAAGAGGGAGGAAGGGGGAGGAAAGGAGACAGGGAATGGACAGAGGACAGAGGAGACAGGGGAGGGAAAGGAGACAGGGAATGGACAGAGGACAGAGGAGACAGGGGAGGGAAAGGAGACAGGGAATGGACAGAGGACAGAGACAGGGGACAGGACAGGGAGACAGGGGAGGGGAATGGACAGAGGAGGAGACAGGGGAATGGAAGGGGAGACAGGGGAGGAGGAGACAGGAATCAGAGGAGGAGACAGGGGAGGAAGGGGAGACAGGGGAGGGAAAGGAGACAGGGAATGGACAGAGGACAGAGGAGGAGGGGAGGAAGGGGAGACAGGGGAGGGAAAGGAGACAGGGAATGGACAGAGGACAGAGGAGACAGGGGAGGAGGGGGAGGAAGGGGGGAGACAGGGGAGGGAAAGGAGACAGGGAATGGACAGAGGACAGAGGAGACAGGGGAGGAGGGGAGGGAAGGGGAGACAGGGGAGGGAAAGGAGACAGGGAATGGACAGAGGACAGAGGAGGAAGGGGAGACAGGGGAGGGAAAGGAGACAGGGAATGGACAGAGGACAGGGAGAGGGACAGGGAATGGACAGAGGACAGAGGAGACAGGGGAAAGGAAGGAATGGACAGGGACAGAGGAGACAGGGAGGGGAGGAAGGGGAGACAGGAGGGAGGGGGACAGGGAAGAGGAGACAGGGGAGGGGGAAAAGGACAGGGGAGGACAGAGGACAGAGGAGACAGGGGAGGAGGGGAGACAGGGGAGGGAAAGGAGACAGGGAATGGAAGGGACAGAGGAGACAGGGGGAATGGACAGAGGACAGAGGAGGGAGGAAGGGGAGGGAGGGGGAGACAGAGGACAGGGAAAGGGGAGACAGGGGGAGGGAATGGACAGAGGACAGAGGAGACAGGGAGGAGGGACAGGGGGAAAGGAGACAGGGAGGACAGAGAGGAGACAGGGAGACAGGGGAGGGAAAGGAGACAGGGAATGGACAGAGGAGACAGGGGAGGAGAGACAGGGGAGGGAAAGGAGACAATGGGAGGAGAGAGAGGGGAGACAGGGAGAGGAAAGGAGACAGGGAATGGACAGAGGACAGAGGAGACAGGGGAGGAAGGGGAGACAGGGGGAGGGAAAGGGGGAGGAGAAAGGAGACAGGGAATGACAGGGAATGGACAGAGGACAGAGGAGACAGGGGAGGAAGAGGGGAGACAGGGGAGGGAAAGGAGACAGGGAATGGACAGAGGACAGAGGAGACAGGGGAGGAAGGGGAGACAGGGGAGGGAAAGGAGACAGGGAATGGACAGAGGACAGGGAGGAGGACAGGGAGGACAGAGGGAGACAGAGGAGAGGAAGGGGAGACAGGGGAGGAAGGGACAGGGAATGGACAGGGGAGGACAGGGGAAAGGAGACAGGGGAATGGACAGAGGACAGAGGAGACAGGGGAGGAAGGGGAGACAGGGGAGGGAAAGGAGACAGGGAATGGACAGGGGGAGACAGGGGAGGGAAAGGAGACAGGGAATGGACAGAGGACAGAGGAGAAGGGGGAGACAGACAGGGAATGGAGGACAGGGGACAGGACAGGGGAGGAGAGACAGGGGAGGAAGGAGGGGAGGACAGGGGGAGGGGGGAGGGGAAGGAGACAGGAATGGACAGAGGACAGAGGGAGACAGGGGAGGAGACAGGGAATGGACAGAGATCAGGGGAGGGGAAAGGGGGGGAGGACAGAGGACAGGGAGACAGGGGGGAAGGGGAGAGGAAGGGGAGACAGGGAATGGACAGAGGACAGAGGAGACAGGGGAGGGAAAGGAGACAGGGAATGGACAGAGGACAGAGGAGACAGGGGAGGAAGGGGAGATAGAGAATGATGGTTGTTCTCTTGTGTCCCCCACCCAGGTCCCGCTGGGCCCAGTTCCAGTACGACTGTCAGCCCTCAGAACACTTTGCCAGTGGCTGCAAACAGGACAACTACGCAGCCTGCCTCCTGTCCTACACTGGCCTCATGGGTAAAGTAGTCCTAACACACTGGCTTCATGGGTAAAGTAGTCCTAACACACTGGCCTCATGGGTAAAGTAGTCCTAACACACTGGCCTCATGGGTAAAGTAGTCCTAACACACTGGCTTCATGGGTAAAGTAGTCCTAACACACTGGCCTCATGGGTAAAGTAGTCCTAACACACTGGCCTCATGGGTAAAGTAGTCCTAACACACTGGCCTCATGGGTAAAGTAGTCCTAACACACTGGCCTCATGGGTAAAGTAGTCCTAACACACACTGGCCTCATGGGTAAAGTAGTCCTAACACACTGGCCTCATGGGTAAAGTAGTCCTAACACACTGGCTTCATGGGTAAAGTAGTCAACACACTGGCTTCATGGGTAAAGTAGTCCTAACACACTGGCCTCATGGGTAAAGTAGTCCTAACACACTGGCCTCATGGGTAAAGTAGTCCTAACACACTGGCTTCATGGGTAAAGTAGTCCTAACACACTGGCCTCATGGGTAAAGTAGTCCTAACACACTGGCCTCATGGGTAAAGTAGTCCTAACACACTGGCCTCATGGGTAAAGGTCTTCATAACAACACTGGCCTCATGGGTAAAGTAGTCCTAACACACACTGGTTTCATGGGGCACCGTGGGGGTGGGGCACACTGGTTTCATGGGGCACCGTGGGGGTGGGGCACCGTGGGGGTGGGGCACTTCGTACTTCGTCTAATTTATTGTCAATGTCAATGATTGTACGTTGGCAAGTAATATTGATGGTAAGGGCAGATTTCCCTGTCGGCGGATCCTTACGAGGCACCCCGCCCTGTGTCCTCTTTCTCTTGGCGATTGTCGGGTGGATTTCGGCGTTGTCGGGTGGATTTCGGCGTTGTCGGGTGGATTTCGGCGTTGTCGGGTGGATTTCGGCGTTGTCGGGTGTCTGAAGAACATTTTTGAAGAAAATATCGGAAACATGATATCCAGTATCACCGTATCGGAAACATGATATCCAGTATCACCGTATCGGAAACATGATATCCAGTATCACCGTATCGGAAACATGATATCCAGTATCACCGTATCGGAAACATGATATCCAGTATCACCGTATCGGAAACATGATATCCAGTATCACCGTATCGGAAACATGATATCCAGTATCACCGTATCGGAAACATGATATCCAGTATCACCGTGATCGTATCACCGTAAAACATGATATCCAGTATCACCGTATCGGAAACATGATATCCAGTATCACCGTATCGGAAACATGATATCCAGTATCACCGTATCGGAAACATGATATCCATCACCGTATCAAACATGATATCCAGTATCACCGTATCGAAACATGATATCCAGTATCACCGTATCGGAAACATGATATCCAGTATCACCGTATCGAAACATGATATCCAGTATCACCGTATCGGAAACATGATATCCAGTATCACCGTATCGGAAACATGATATCCAGTATCACCGTATCGGAAACATGATATCCAGTATATCATGATATCCAGTATCACCGTATCACCGTATCGGAAACATGATATCCAGTATCACCGCGGAAACATGATATCCAGTATCGGAAACATGATATCCAGTATCACCGTATCGGAAACATGATATCCAGTATCACCGTATCGGAAACATGATATCCAGTATCACCGTATCGGAAACATGATATCCAGTATCACCGTATCGAAACATGATATCCAGTATCACCGTATCGGAAACATGATATCCAGTATCACCGTATCGGAAACATGATATCCAGTATCACCGTATCGGTATCAACAAACATGATATCCAGTATCACCGTATCGGAAACATGATATCCAGTATCACCGTATCGGAAACATGATATCCAGTATCACCGTATCGGAAACATGATATCCAGTATCACCGTATCGGAAACATGATATCCAGTATCACCGTATCGGAAACATGATATCCAGTATCACCGTATCGGAAACATGATATCCAGTATCACCGTATCGGAAACATGATATCCAGTATCACCGTATCGGAAACATGATATCCAGTATCACCGGAAACATGATATCGGAAACATGATACATGATATCCAGTATCACCGTATCGGAAACATGATATCCAGTATCACCGTATCGGAAACATGATATCCAGTATCACCGTCGGAAACATGATATCCAGTATCACCGAAACATGATATCCAGTATCACCGTATCGGAAACATGATATCCAGTATCACCGTATCGAAACATGATATCCAGTATCACCGTATCGGAAACATGATATCCAGTATCACCGTATCGGAAACATGATATCCAGTATCACCGTATCGGAAACATGATATCCAGTATCACCGTATCGGAAACATGATATCCAGTATCACCGTATCGGAAACATGATATCCAGTATCACCGTATCGGAAACATGATATCCAGTATCACCGTATCGGAAACATTATGTACATAATGAGTCCGAACGTCGGGCGAAAAGTCAAAATGTTATATAACAGGTCGTAGAAACTTGTCAGTATAGAGTCAATCTTTAGTATGTTTTTATCATAAATGTTCAATGTTTCCAACCGGAGACTTACATTGTCTGTAGAAAAGCAATGGAACGAGAGCTTGGGCTTGTGACAGCGCGTCACAAGGCCAAGGCACTCTGCCAGACCACTGACTCAAATAGCTCCCATCCTTCACAGTAGAAGCCTGAAACAACATACTAAAGACGGTTGACATCTAGTGGAAGCCTTAGGAAGTGCAACATGACCCATATCCCACTGTGTATTCAATAGGGGCTGAGATTTCAGATTTCCCACTCCCTGATAGGTATTTTTCTCAGGTTTCTGCCTGCCATATGAGTTCTGTTATACTCACAGACATCATTCAAACATTTTTTGAAACTTCAGAGTGTTTTCTATCCAATACTAATAGTACTATGCATGTATTAGCATCTGGGACAGAGTAGGAGGCAGTTTACTCTGGGCATGCTTTTCATCCAAAAGTGAAAAATGCTGCCCCCTATCCCAAAGAAGAGGTATGTACAGTATAAATTATTTATAATAAGTCTTGGTCTTAGTCTAAGTCTCTTCTTCTACAATAGCCTAATTCATTTTCTATTTACCTTTATGTAATCAGGGAGTCACCATTGAGACCAGTGTCTCTTCTACAATAGCCTAATTCATTTTCTATTTACCTTTATGTAATCAGGGAGTCACCATTGAGACCAGTGTCTCTTCTACAATAGCCTAATTCATTTTCTATTTACCTTTATGTAATCAGGAGTCACCATTGAGACCAGTGTCTCTTCTACAATAGCCTAATTCATTTTCTATTTACCTTTATGTAATCAGTAATCAGGGAGTCACCATTGAGACCAGTGTCTCTTCTACAATAGCCTAATTCATTTTCTATTTACCTTTATGTAATCAGGGAGTCACCATTGAGACCAGTGTCTCTTCTACAATAGCCTAATTCATTTTCTATTTACCTTTATGTAATCAGGGAGTCACCATTGAGACCAGTGTCTCTTCTACAATAGCCTAATTCATTTTCTATTTACCTTTATGTAATCAGGGAGTCACCATTGAGACCAGTGTCTCTTCTACAATAGCCTAATTCATTTTCTATTTACCTTTATGTAATCAGGGAGTCACCATTGAGACCAGTGTCTCTTCTACAATAGCCTAATTCATTTTCTATTTATTTATTTTCTACATATACAATTTAATAAAACACATCAAATATAAACCAAACCAAACATAAATATAATAATATTAATAAATATACACAATACACAGTCGTGGCCAAAAGTTTGGAGAATGACACAAATATACATTTTCACAAAGTCTGCTGCCTCAGTTTGTATGATGGCAATTTGCATGTACTCCAGAATGTTATGCTGAGTGATCAGATGAATTGCAATTAATTGAACAGTTCCTCTTTGAGATGCAAATGAACCGAATCCCCCAAAAAAGCATTTTCACTGCATTTCAGCCCTGTCACAAAAGGACCAGCTGACATTCATGTCAGTGATTCTCTCGTTAACACAGGTGTGAGTGCTGATGAGGACAAGGCTGGAGATCACTCTGCAATGCTGATTGAGTTCGAATAACAGACTGGAAGCTTCAAAAGGAGGCTGGTGCTTGGAATCATTGTTCTTCCTCTGTCAACCATGGTTACCTGCAAGGAAACACGTGCCGTCATCCTTGCTTTGCACAAAAAAAGCTGTGTTGTGAAGAAGGCTTCAGGGCGCCCAAGAAAGTCTAGCAAGCACCAGGACCGTCTCCTAAAGTTGATTCAGCTGCGAGTTCGGGACACCACCAGTACAGAGCTTGCTCAGGAATGGCAGCAGGCAGGTGTGAGAGCATCTGCACGCACAGTGAGGCGAAGACTTTTGGAGGATGGCCTGGTGTCAAGAAGGGCAGCAAGGAAGCCACTTCTCTCCAGGAAAAACATCAGGGACAGACTGATATTCTGCAAAAGGTACAGGGATTGGACTGCTGAGGACTGGGGTAAAGTCATTTTCTCTGATGAATCCCCTTTCCGATTGTTTGGGGCCTCCGGAAAAAAGCTTGTCCGGAGAAGAGAAGGTGAGAACTACCATCAGTCCTGTGTCATGCCAACAGTAAAGCATCCTGAGACCATTCATGTGTGGGGTTGCTTCTCAGCCAAGGGAGTGGGCTCACTCACAATTTTGCCTAAGAATACAGCCATGAATAAAGAATGGTACCAACATATCCTCTGAGAGCAACTTCTCCCAACCATCCAGGAACAGTTTGGTGACGAACAATGCCTTTTCCAGCATGATGGAGCACCTTGCCATAAGGCAAAAGTGATAACTAAGTGGCTCGGGGAACAAAACATCGATATTTTGGGTCCATGGCCAGGAAACTCCCCAGACCTTAATCCCATTGAGAACTTGTGGTCAATCCTCAAGAGGCGGTGGACAAACAAAAACCCACACATTCTGACAAACTCCAAACATTGATTATACAAGAATGGGCTGCCATCAGTCAGGATGTGGCCCAGAAGTTAATTGACAGCATGCCAGGGCGGATTGCAGAGGTCTTGAAAAAGAAGAGTCAACACTGCAACACCGGGAACGGCACCTCAGTACCTCCAGGCTCTGATCAGGCCCTACACCCAAAGAAGGGCACTGCGTTCATCCACCTCTGGCCTGCTCGCTCCCTACCACTGAGGAAGTACAGTTCCCGCTCAGCCCAGTCAAAACTGTTCGCTGCTCTGGCCCCCCAATGGTGGAACAAACTCCCTCACGACGCCAGGACAGCGGAGTCAATCACCACCTTCCGGAGACACCTGAAACCCCACCTCTTTAAGGAATACCTAGGATAGGATAAAGTAATCCTTCTCACCCCCTTAAAAATTTAGATGCACTATTGTAAAGTGGCTGTTCCACTGGATGTCATAAGGTGAATGCACCAATTTGTAAGTCGCTCTGGATAAGAGCGTCTGCTAAATGACTTAAATGTAAATGTAAAATATTGACTCTTTGCATCAACTTCATGTAATAGTCAATAAAAGCCTTTAACACTTATGAAATGCTTGTAATTATACTTCATTATTCCATAGCAACATCTGACAAGGGATATGAATGCAGCTGTAGATGCCCCCAGGGATATGAATGCAGCTGTAGATGCCCCCAGGGATATGAATGCAGCTCTAGATGCCCCCATGGACACGAATGCAGCTGTAGATGCCCCCAGGGATATGAATGCAGCTCTAGATGCCCCCAGGGATATGAATGCAGCTTTAGATGCCCCCAGGGATATGAATGCAGCTGTAGATGCCCCCAGAGAAAAGGAATGCTGCTGTAGATGCCCCCAGGGACACGAATGCAGCTGTAGATGCCCCCAGGGATATGAATGCAGCTCTAGATGCCCCCAGGGATATGAATGCAGCTGTAGATGCCCCCAGGGACACGAATGCAGCTCTAGATGCCCCCAGGGATATGAATGCAGCTGTAGATGCCCCCAGGGACACGAATGCAGCTGTAGATGCCCCCAGGGACACGAATGCAGCTGTAGATGCCCCCAGGGATATGAATGCAGCTGTAGATGCCCCCAGGGATATGAATGCAGCTGTAGATTTCCCCAGGGATATGAATGCAGCTTTAGATGCCCCCAGGGATATGAATGCAGCTGTAGATGCCCCCAGGGATATGAATGCAGCTGTAGATGGCCCCAGGGATATGACTGCAGCTGTAGATGCCCCCAGGGACACTAATGTAGCTCTAGATGCCCCCAGGGATATGAATGCAGCTGTAGATGGCCCCAGGGATATGACTGCAGCTGTAGATGCCCCCAGGGATATGAATGCAGCTGTAGATGCCCCCAGGGATATGAATGCAGCTCTAGATGCCCCCAGGGATATGAATGCAGCTGTAGATGCCCCCAGGGATATGAATGCAGCTGTAGATGCCCCCAGGGATATGAATGCAGCTGTAGATGCCCCCAGGGATATGAATGCAGCTGTAGATGCCCCCAGGGATATGAATGCAGCTGTAGATGCCCCCAGGGATATGAATGCATCTATTCTCAATGTATTGTGGAGATCATTCCAAGAGAGGAGCAAGACAACTAAAGGCTTTACTTACCAAAGGAGTCGGAATACTTAACCCTGTGAACAGGTTTGATAACTTGTCATTTTAAATCTTAACAGTGAATTAATGTAAATCGGAAGGTTTTGGAGCAGGGCTTTGTAAACAAAAAGAGTGTAATGATGTTATCTACGTGACTTTAAAGAGGTCCAGCCAACCTTTTGGTAAAGAATACAGTGATTTGTAATACAACTGTCTCCTGTGATAAAACAAAGGATGCCACGGGTTTAAGAGGTTAAACACAGGTAGAAAGGTTGACTGCACAAATCTACTTCCTGCTGGCTAAAGAAAGACTGTTTATGGACAAAAGCCCACTTTAAATATTTGTTTCTTCAATCAATCACGATGGCCTGAGATCTGTCACTAAAATAATCACGACGTGATACATCAGTCAATGTAGCCTCATGTCTGTCAGTAGCAATTCGTAATTAAACCCTCTTCAAAACAATGTTGAAAAGGGGATGTTGTTTAACTTCGCTACCTACATTAGATCTACTTTACCACAATGTTTAGCCAAGTTTCGACCAGTAGCAAAGTAAACATTATCAGCAAACACATGTTCCCTTCTGCTGCTTGACAGGCAGAGCCCACACAGGAAATGAACCTGAATACTTGCCGGGTGTAGTTTACTATCATTTTATATCACTCAAACATCCAATTAATAGTGGCCAATGTTGAGAGATATCGTGAGTCTGCTCTAAGTATCTGAAAATACAGGATCAATTGATTTTTACTGATCATGAAAAGCATGCAGTTACTTCCTGTATAACTCTGATAGATCAAATAGTTTTGTTTCGTGGAATAATTGGAAATTGCTCTTCAAAAGGTGATGATATTACAACCAAATGCACCATTACATCTGTGAGTCTCTCTGGTTAAGTCTCTAAGAGATTTCTACACCCGGATTGTGCAACATTTGCCCATTTATTATTTTCAATTCTTCAAGCTCCGTCAAATTGGTTGTTAATCATTGCTAGGCAACCATTTTCAGGTAGCGCCACATCACATCTCCTATCACAGCCATTAAACTCTAACACTACGATTACTTAAGTTTAAATATATAGAGTACTGTACACACTACAGTTCCTGAGGTTTAAATATATAGAGTACTGTACACACTACAGTTCCTGAGGTTTAAATATATAGAGTACTGTACACACTACAGTTCCTGAGGTTTAAATATATAGAGTACTGTACACACTACAGTTCCTGAGGTTTAAATATATAGAGTACTGTACACACTACAGTTCCTGAGGTTTAAATATCAGCTCTACTGGACACCTACATGAGGAAGTGAATGAACTGGGAGTGAAAACCAGCAGGGCATTCTACACCATTAAAAAACTAATTCAACTTGTAAAATGCACTTTATAGCAGCAAGGTGTGGGGTCCACTTGCAAAACAAGATTTTACCCAATGAGACAAACACCCCCTTGAAATCCTGCATGGAGAGTTCTGTAAGATTCTCCCACACGTCCAGAGGAAAACTACAAACAATGAATGCAGGGCAGAATTAGGCCAATATCCACTAATAATAAAAACTCAAAAAAGAGCAATTCAGTTTTGGAAACATCTAAAATACAGTGACCCCCTCTCATATCATTACCAAGCCCTGCAATGCCAAGAGCTGAGCAAAGAAAAGAGTCCCCTCACCCAGCTGGTCCTGGGGCTGAGTTCACTAACCTGTTCTACTAACACACTGAAGCCTCAGTCTCAGTTCATAAACACAAACACACCCTACAGAGCCCCAGGACAGCAACACAATTAGACCCAACCAAATCATGAGAAAACAAAAAGATAATTACTTGACACATTGGAAAGAATTAATAAAAAAACAGAGCAAACTAGAATGCTATTTGGTTTCTCAGGACCAGAAAAATCAATCAGAAAACAAGTTACAACAACAGTCAAAACTAAACTACATTACCTATTAGTGCAGAATACCTGACCACTGTGACTGACCCAAAATTAAGGAGAGCTTTGACTATGTACAGACTGAGTGAGCATAGCCTTGCTATTGAGAAAGGCCGCCGTTGGCAGACCTGGCTCTCAAGAGAAGACAGGCTATGTGCACACTGCCCACAACATGAGGTGGAAACTGCACTTCCTAACCTCCTGCCAAATGTATGACCATATTAGAGACACATATTTCCCTCAGATTACACAGATCCACAAAGAATTAGAAAATACAACTCCCATATCTACTGTGTGAGATACCACAGTGTGCAAGCAAGATTTGTGACCAAGAAAAGGGCAACTACTGGCAACTAGAATAAACACCATTGTTATCATGTCGTGTGTGTAGGTGGCAGGGAAGTCAGGCGTAGGAACAAGAACCCGTTGCGCACCAATCCATAAAACATGAACATAACAACAAACAATCTCTGACAAGGACATGAGGGGAAACAGAAGGTTAAATACACAACATGTAATGAATGGGATTGGAACCAGGTGTGAAGGAAGACAAGACAAAACCAATGGAAAATTAAACATAGATCAATGATGGCTAGAAGACCGGCGACGTCGACCGCCGAGCACCGGCCGAACAAGGAGAGGCATCGACTTCGGAAGAAGTAAATACAATTCATATTTATAGACCCACAGGCCTCTGGGACATTCCGGATGATGAGGCGCAGGGCGATCCGGAGGATGAGGCGCAGGGCGATCCGGATGATGAGGCGCAGGGCGATCCGGATGATGAGGCGCAGGGCGATCCGGAGGATGAGGCGCAGGGCGATCCGGATGATGAGGCGCAGGGCGATCCGGATGATGAGGTGCAGGGTGATCCGGATGATGAGGCGCAGGGCGATCCGGAGGATGAGGGTGGAATACTCGCAGCATGGAAGGATCTAATACACCGGAACCCAGCATCTCTCCTCCGGACCCACAGTCCACGAGGTACTGAAGGCCCCTCGCCCGATGTCTCGAATCCAGGATGGATCGAACGGAGAGGCCGGGACCCCCTCGATATCCAGAAGGGGCGGAGGAACCTCCCGCATCTCAGCCTCCTGGAGTGGACCAGCCACCACCGGCCTGAGGAGAGACACATGGAACGAGAGGTTAATACGGTAATCGGAGGGAATCTGTAACCTATAACATACCTCGTTCACTCTCCTCAGGACTTTAATTGGCCAAACCACGGACCCAGCTTCCGGCCATCTCTGCCCAGGGCACGAACGCGGCCTACTCCCCCGGCCTGTCCTGGCAATAAGACCTCAGAAACCTACCCACATCCTGATTAACTCTCTCTACCGGCCCGTTACTCTCGCAGTGAAAACCTGAGGTAAGGCCGACCGAGACCCCCAGACGTTCCATGAACACCTTCCAGACCCTTGACGTGAATTGGGGACCCCGATCAGACACTATATCCTCAGGCACACCGTAGTGCCGGAAGACGTGTGTAAACAGGGCCTCTGCAGTCTGTAGGGCCGTAGGGAGACCGGCAGAGGAAGAAGACAACAGGACAACGACCAGGATGAAGGTGGAAGATCGGTTATAAAATCCACTGACAGGTGTGACCACAGCCATTGTGGAACGAGGGTTGTAACTTACCTCTGGGCAGATGTCTAGGAGCCTTGCACTGGGCGCACACCGAGCAGGAGGAAACATAAACCCTCACGTCCTTAGCTAAAGTGGGCCAGCAGTACTTCCCACTAAGACAGCGTACCGTCCGACCGATCCCAGGATGATCAGAGGAGGGTGACGTGTGGGTCCAATAGATCAGCCGGTCACAGACAGCAGACGGAACGTACAGACGCCCTGCTGGACACTGAGGGGGAACGGGCTCTGCACGTGACGCCCGCTCAATATCCACGTCCAGCTCCCACACTACCGGCGCCACCAAACAAGAGGGAGTATGGGAGTGGGATCCATGGACCGCTCCTCTGTGTCATACAGCCGGGACAGTGCGTCTGCCTTAACGTTCTGGGAGCCTGGTCTGTAAGAGAGGGTAAACACAAAACGGGTGAAAAACATGGCCCACCTTGCCTGACGAGGGTTCAATCTCCTCGCCTCCCGGATGTACTCCAGATTGCGGTGGTCATTCCAGATGAGAAAGGGGTGTTAAAGGCCACTGAGGCCAATGTCTCCATGCCTTCAAAGCTTTAACGACAGCCAACAGCTCCCGGTCCCCCACGTCATAGTTTCGCTCCGCCGGGCTGAGCTTCTTAGAGAAGAAGGCACAGGGGCGGAGTTTCGGTGGCGTACCCGAGCGCTGAGAGAGCACAGCTCCTATCCCAGCCTCGGAGGCGTCCACCTCCACTATGAACGCCAAAGAGGGATCCGGATGCGCCAACACAGGAGCCGAGGTAAACAGAGCCTTCAGGTGCCACAAGAAAAAGGGCAACCAGTGAGGAACAAACACCATTGTTGTCATGTCGTGTGTGTAGGTGGCAATGAAGTCAGGCGCAGGTGAATCAAACTTGGTATAAAGGGAGTATTTTAACAACTTAAAACAAAAACTCCAAAACCAACGACCATAATAAAATAAATGTGGGTACAAGAACCCGTCGCGCACCAACAGGTAATGAATGGGATTGGAACCAGGTGTGTAGGAAGAGAAGACAAAACCAATGGAAAATGAAACGTAGATCAATGATGGCTAGAAGACCGGCGACGTCGACCGCCGAGCACCACCCGAACAAGGAGGCATCGACTTCGGAAGAAGTCATGACAATTGTAAATACAACTCATATTTATTTTCCCTTTTGTACTTTAACTATTTGCACATCATTATAACACTGTATATAGACATAATATTACATTTACATTTTTGGAACTTCTGTGAGTGTAATGTTTACTGTTCGTTTTATTGTTTATTTCACTTTTGTTTATTGTCTACTTCACTTGCTTTGGGAATGTTAACATATGTTTCCCATGCCAATAAAGCCCTTGAATTGAATTGAATTGAATTGACAGGAGACACACTATGTTCTGAGAGAAAGAGAGAGCGAGAGAAAGAAAGAAAGATGAGAGAGTCTGTTTTCTGTCAGATGAGAAAGAGGGAGAGAGACTGAGAGAGAGAGACTGTAAGAGAAAGAGGGAGAGAGTGAAGAGACAGAGAGAGTCTGTGTTCTGTCAGAGGATAGAGAGATAACGTGAGAGAGGAGAGAGAGAAAGAGGGAGAGACAGAGAGAGTCTGTGAGAGAGGAGAGAGAGAAAGAGGGAGAGACAGAGAGAGTCTGTGTCCTGTCAGAGGATAGAGAGATAACGTGAGAGAGGAGAGAGAGAAAGAGGGAGAGACAGAGAGAGTCTGTGTCCTGTCAGAGGGAGAGAAAGAGAGAGAGAGGATAAAGTAAAGAATGAGAGAAAGCGCCCTAGTCATGGTCCATTCCAGACATCTCAAACAGCAGTTGACTGTTGTTGTCTCCTAGTTTTAGCACCTTAATAAGTGCAGCAATTTGAAGAAAAGCTACAATTACTAGCTACCAGGCCATCATCACGAAAGCTAGCGTCAATCATTCCCCGATTCAACAGCCCAGAGAGATCACAACAACACCTGCTTCCTAAATGGAGCCCTATTCCCTATGTAGTGTCCTACTTTTGACCAGAACCTTATAGAACCCTATTCACTGTGTAGTGCACTACTTTTGACCAGAACCTTATAGAACCCTATTCCCTATGTAGTGTCCTACTTCTGACCAGAACCTTATAGAACCCTATTCCCTATGTAGTGTCCTACTTTTGACCAGAACCTTATAGAACCCTATTCCCTGTGTAGTGCACTACTTTTGACCAGAACCTTATAGAACCCTATTCCCTATATAGTGTCCTACTTTTGCCAGAACCTTATAGAACCCTATTCCCTATGTAGTTCACTACTTTTGACCAGAACCCTCTGGGAATAGGGTGCCATTTGGGATGCACTTCAGAACAACCAAGTGAACCTTCAAACAGACAGTTTCTAAAGCACATCTAACCCTAACCCTAACCCTATAGCACATCTAACCCTAACCCTATAGCACATCTAACCCTAACCCTAACCCTATAGCACATCTAACCCTATAGCACATCTAACCCTAACCCTATAGCACATCTAACCCTAACCCTAACCCTATAGCACATCTAACCCTAACCCTATAGCACATCTAACCCTAACCCCAACCCTATAGCACATCTAACCCTAACCCTAACCCTATAGCACATCTTACCCTAACCCTATAGCACATCTAACCCTAACCCTAACCCTATAGCACATCTAACCCTAACCCTAACCCTATAGCACATCTAACCCTAACCCTATAGCACATCTAACCCTAACCCTAACCCTATAGCACATCTAACCCTAACCCTAACCCTATAGCACATCTAACCCTAACCCTAACCCTATAGCACATCTAACCCTAACCCTATAGCACATCTAACCCTAACCCTAACCCTATAGCACATCTAACCCTAACCCTATAGCACATCTAACCCTAACCCCAACCCTATAGCACATCTAACCCTAACCCTAACCCTATAGCACATCTAACCCTAACCCTAACCCTATAGCACATCTAACCCTAACCCTAACCCTATAGCACATCTAACCCTAACCCTATAGCACATCTAACCCTAACCCTATAGCACATCTAACCCTAACCCTATAGCACATCTAACCCTAACCCTATAGCACATCTAACCCTAACCCTAACCCTATAGCACATCTAACCCTAACCCTAACCCTATACCACA